>NC_034016.1:16304233-16381058 GCF_000346465.2 Prunus persica
GATCCTTTATATTAATCTTGACATAGTAGTAGAATAGATTAAAGAGGAGAATGCTCTAGCCACCTTTCGATCATATCAAAGCTTTCTCTGGGATTAAACTCGGGACCTGTGTGACCTCCTCCCTGCACAATTGCAAATGGAGTTATTTGTTAGGCAAGTATCCATTACGGTAGCAATGTTCTCGAATAGCACTATTATTGAAGCAAATTGACCCTATATATTTATATATCATGCCTTTATAGTGGCATATGTCAAATGATACTCCCCATTCGAATAGCCAACTCTGTATCTGGAATAATGAATAAAGAGAACAAAAATAGAAGTTAATTGGATAGTGAAACTTCTAACTGGAAAAAACGTCAATCTGAAGAAAAAAATATATCATGAAAACAATAAAAACTGAGATAGATAATACGAACCCTGCAACTTGATTGTTAGAGAACCATGGTTTCCAGTCATCAACAATTGGCAAGCTCAAGGATTCTATCCATGCCTCTGTACTTATATGGGGAACTTTCAAGTCATGATCCCCACTGCAGAAGATGCCATAACACTTGTAATTATTTGGTGGTAAAAGGTAGATTTGTTAATGCATTTGGTGGTTGTGGGTTTTATTTATGCAACTACAAGATAAATCAATACTATAATATTCTAATTAACAATAAAAATGAGACTGTTAGTTCTCAAAAGTCAAGGAGGAAAAATAAGAGGATATATATAGAAAAATAAAATTATATATATGCTTTTCCCCATCCTTTTCTCATCGTTTTCCATCAAAGTTTCCATCACTTTCCTAATATAATTCATAATGTCTCATACCATCTTTTTACAAAAGAAAAACTCCTGTGGACCCTTAAAAGTTCAAAAGAATGATATAAACAATATAATATTATAATCTTACCTGTAGACAAAAGCCCGGAGGGATTTTTGCATGAGGTTTCGATGATAGTCAACACTACTTCGGACATCTTTTATGTAAGGTATTGAGCTATTGCATCTTGCCCATTCAGCTTTTGTTCCCTATTTCTCACAGTAAAATTGTCATTTTTTTTAATCGAATAGTCACAAGTGTTATATATTCTGTTTAATTGCAAGCAACACATATATATATATATATGTATATATGTATACCTCCCGAATGTTGAGAGCTTTAGGAACATTAATATCATTTGCCCAAACCTCAGAGTACCGTTGCCTCTCTACCTACAAAACCAAAAAATTTCACATATATCATCTAAAACACGTCAATTTTAGGTTAGTCCAACTCATTATAATCTCTTGCTAGGTTTCTAAACATTCCAATATGGGACATTTCTTCACATTCTCATATGATTTAGTGGCATCGGAGGTCGGTGACGAAGCTGACCTTGTTGAAGGGGGCCAAAATATAGCTCGGTTTTCCGATATTTCTAACCAATTACATAGCTTTATACCATTATTTCAGCATTTTTCAAAGGCCATGGACTAAAGTGAAATTTCATTCAAACTATATAAGGGTGCAAAAGGCAATCTACCCTTGTCAATATACATTGAATTTGAGAGAAGCAACATTACCCGACACAGTTGTTCAGGAAAGGGAAAGCTTAAGAAATTGTCATCATCGATACCAGGAGCGCATGCAGGTGCCAATATATGACTCACCTCAAGTCTGCTAATGCACTGCAAATGCATTAAGCACACCATTTTAAAATCGAAGATAAAACATGCATGTTGGACCATATTGAACATCTACCTAGCTCATATATACCTCCTCGAAAGCTTGAAGATTGATGAGGCAAAGCTCATTGTTTGGATCCACATCTACGTAATCCCCCTTGCAATTCCTTTTGGTCGACTTCAAAAACATAAATTAAGCAATAGTAAAATTCAAAGTTTAAATCTATTATCTTATTGGAGTATGAAAAAGTTTAGCAAAAAGTTCATCTTGCATAAGTAGTATCAATCAAGAGATTCCTTTGTTTTTCATATAATTATAAGTTATATTCAGAATTTAATTAGATGATTTTGCTCAGAAGTTACAAGGAAAAGTTGATCTCTGAAACGAAACCAAGTTGATCTCTGAAACGAAACCAAGTGCGACGTACATACCTCAAACATTCTAGTTGATATAAGCGCCATGCGATGAGCGTATTCAATTTGCGAATTCAATTCCGCTTTTCGATTTGTAACTGGATTGCCAATTATGTATCCCTGGATGCATTGAAAAGAAAAACTAACTTCTGAAACAATGTCATGAATTTGAAAGTACAATAAGGTATCTATTTGGAATCATACTTCGAGATTCAAAGATGGCCCGATTCCAGCTTCAATACCTACAACAACAACAACCACCAACCTCACAATGCTCAGAACAATCCTGGCTGAGTATGAATCACCAGCAATGTATTTGTAAATTACCATTAGTTATCTCTTGAACAATGATCGGAACAATCTTCCCCGAGTACGAATCACCAGAAATGTACAGTGGATTTGCAAGAAACTTGGGATGAGTCAAAAGCCACTGGACATGATTTTACAGAGCAAGAACACTTCATATTAGTATTCTCATGTTTTTTCCCCTCGCCATATATATAGTGTGACCAGAAAAATATAAGGAAAGGGGGTGATACGGAAATCAGAAAACCATTAGTAGTGTAAAATTAAGTTTTGTGATGAAAGTTGTCAACCAGTAAGAGTTCCCAAATTATGAATTTTACTGAACAAATTCTTTGTGCAAACTTGGCTCACCCTTTGAAGAAACTCAGAAGCTCGTTTTGCATGAATGGTGTCACTAGTGTTGTAGCCATCTGTTGTTGTGGAGTATGAGAAACCAGTCCCGGCAGGAGCGTCTAGAAATATTATGTTTGCTAACTAAAAAGAAAAATGCGCACTTTCAATATATCTTCAGAAGCATAACCATATGCATCAATTGGTCACATGACCATTCATATATAGGAAAGTAAAAGCAAGAGATGGAAATTCCAGACCTTTGTCCATGAGTATGGATTCAAAACAAGTTCTACTGGATGCTTTGTTATACTTGTAAAACTGAAAGATATTGGACCTGTAATGAATATGAACAACTTACTTATCATGTCAAGTCAAGCTATGAATGGCAATGGAGCGAATCGGGGATGGTATGGTTAAGATGGATAGTCAAGCAATCATGTCATTTATGGATACTGCTCAAAATAATTCCTAATAAGGGTGGAACCAAGAATTTTTAGATATGCATAACTTTTAGTCTAACATTTAATTTTATATCAAAAAAGTGAAGCTAGCTGAAAACAAAAATAGGCATGCACTTTCAATATTCCCATTATCAGAGGCATAACCATGGGTGGCCCTGGGATGGTGCAAGTGGCATCACCGCACAGGACCCCTAAATTTTTTTTACTTTATATTATATATTAATATTATAAAAACTCTATATACACTCCAGCATGTAACAATTTGACACAAAATTGTATTTGGTGGAGCTGGTTTCTAGTGCACATTATATATCACACCCATAAGCTTTCTCCTAAAAGCAAAACAAACAAAAACAGAAAAAACAAAAACAAAAAAAAAACAAAAGTAATTTCTTCCACTGAAAACAAAACCAAAACAGAAATTCATGCCATTCTTCTTTCTCTTGAACTCTTAATCTTTTTACCGAACATACTAATATTTAACTTTATCAAATGATAATATTAAAAAAATTTATGAATCTGATTTGTGATTGTTATTACATGCTAATTGATGAATTTTAGTTATAAAAAAAATTAATTTATGATATTAAGTTATGACATTTTATTTTTGTATTTTCATATTATACTATGTGAGAGCTCTAGTTTACGTTTTTCACATGGCCCTCAAAATCTCAAGACTAACCCTGGACATGACCATATGTATCAATCGGTCACATAACCACAACCGGAGTTGGAAATTCCGGACCTTTGTCCATGAGTACGGATTCAGAACAAGTTCTACTGGATCCTTTGTTATACTTGTAAGACTGAAAGGTATTGGACCTGTAACCATTGAACAACTTACTTATCAGGGCCATCTTTCCATATCACGCCAACCAACATGCATTCGTGGACCAGCTCAAATTGATTTGTAACAAGCTCTAAACGGATCGGAAATGGATCAGATCACCTTATATTTGATTTGATCAGATAAGAAAAAATTACAACCTGATCTGATTCGATAATTCGACAAATCATTCACAACTAGATCCATATATGATTTGTTGGATTATTGGATATCGAATCTGATAAACCAATCCGAATTATTTTACATAATAAGTTGAAAAATATTTGTATTTTTTACAAGAAGTTCACGATATTGTTACATTTGTGCATATATATTTAGTAGATAAAATAAATATATTTATATCAAATCAGATCGGATTAGGCCAAATTCAGATTTGTTTCATAGAGGTGGCCTGTTACATTGATGAGCTTCGTAAAGGCGGAGCACAGTATGATATAAAAATATGATAAGTCTAGCATTATTCTTAAATTAATAGTGTAGAATGAGATACAAACCATTTTCATAAACGAGGCCAGAAAAACTGGAGCATCGAGGGCCTCCGGTGATCCAAAGCAGCAGAGGATCATTTTCTGGGCTCCTTTCTGACTCAATGAAATAGTAGAACAGCTGCAGCTCATCCTTATTGCCTACCCCAACGTACCTTGAGAGATTTTAGACACAAATTAACAATTAAAATCCATTATCACTATACTCATCCCAATCATTTTTCCTTAATTATTTCATGCTCATCAACAAAAACTAAGTACACACATAAATACATTAACCAAAAATGAAACTTACCCAGTTTCAAGCTTGAATGGGAGGTCACCAGAAAATCCTGGCAAGTTCTTGATGATTGTCTGCGTTGAACAAAAGTTGGGAAGCAGCAGTAGCAGCAAAAGTGATTTTTTCCAGAGCCACAATAATCTAATGCAGATCGTGAGGCTTCTGTTGGTTTTGGTCATTGTCCTTTCTTGTTTCCTTTCTTCTGTAGGAAACTATGCAATCTAAGCGCATGTACTGTTTAAAGGATCTGGACCAACGGTCATTTCTCGCATAGCCCAAATGGTTTATTTTTTAGTAAAATGTACTTGCATGTTATATCCGGTTTGTTTCGATGTCAATCATAAGAGCAAAATCTGAAGTCTAATTTTCCACAAACGCATGATGATAAAACGACAAAAGTCACGGACCCCGCAATATGCCTCTGTATTCAATTATCTATAGGATAATTGTCACTTCCCATCAGTCCAAATAGTAGGAAAAAGACAAACTTTCTTGTGTTTTATTTTCCATCAATAATATAATAATAAATAAAAATTTATTTAACGTGTTATTATTTTATTAGTTGAGAATAAAAAAACGTATTATTTCTGTTGTATAAGAGTTTCTTTCTAATAATAAGTGATGGGTGTGGAACCTACAAACTGAACTTGAAACTATTAGTCTACAAACTACAAGTCAATAACTTTTTCCGCTGAATTAGACAAAGTTGACAACGAATAACGTGTTTTACGTACACGTCTATACAAACATGTGATGGACATGGGCCAATTGAATATTACTTGGACTTTGTCCTCTTCTACAGCCCTGCAGCTGAAGTGATGATAATACTCGGGCGAACACCTCTGTAGTTGTTCACTATTTATTTTAGTTACAGGCAGATAAGAGAACATGATGTGAAACACAACTTTTACGCCGAACTTGTTGTCGGACGGATTGATTCTCGTATACCTAAATGCAAGAAGTTATCACGCAAAGAATAATATATTGATTGAGCAGCGGATAAGCTCATCAACGTTATCCGCTTTCCACATCGTTATCATATTGATTGCAGAGGATAAGCTCATCAAGCCACACATAAGCACTCTTCCCACTAAGTCATTACAGTAGCCCAAAAATACAGGTTATTCATTCGGATAATCATCTCATCTTCCAAGTCAAACGGCAGTCGGTGGGGCAGCGACATAATGATGATCAAGCCAACTAATTAACACGTGTCATGTGTTATGGTTGGATTAAAAGATGTGTTCTAATATAAACGAATATTTAATAATATTACATTATAAAAATGAGAAATATCAATCTTATCGTCTATCTATATTATAGCACAACGTAACCTTATTTTAATACCTTACAATAATATTTTTCTAGAGTACTGAACTTGGGTCTGGCACTAGGGACTAATTCAAATATATTAGGATATGCTATAAAATACACATATACTTCACATTTATGTATAAATATCATAATGACGACAGAGAATATTAATTCACGTTCAAACAATATGTTGTTTTCCTGTTTTGCCCTTCTATCATTGAGCTTCACCACCTTCCCCTTCCCGTTCTCCAACCTACCTCTCTCTTGGTTATAACTTATAATTGAAGAAGGAAGAAAAACGAAAATATCTTCAGTTTTTTTGTACTGTTTTGTTTGATATCTTTTTCTTTGGAGTTTTGTTTTTCCGGAGAAGATTCTTTGGACTTTCTAACATTTTTCTAGGCCATAAATTCTCCTAAGAACCCTGGCTGGGTCATCGTTCTTGTTTTGCTTTTATACATTTTTTTTTTTCTTATTGTGAATCAAATTAACCCAGAACTTTGATACCAAACCCGTGATTGATCCCCTGCAATACCAACTTAATTAATAAAAAAAGATGAACAAACTCTTAATTTAGTGATATTTTTCTTTATGTTGGAAGAGATTCAGCAAAAAAGAGTGCATCGTTATGAATATATATATATATATATATATATAATGCCAATTAATACCGGATTTTTTGTAACATTCCAATATGGGATATTTCAGCTAGGCTAAAAAAATGGTATTAAATTGTCCCCAATTGATTCTACCGTAAGTTTGAGTAGTTCAGCATTCCTTTATAGTTTGTATTTATGTTTCAGTATGTATGAGAGGTGTACAATATACATTGAATACGGATAGAGGCTTGAGAGCATTTCTGACCATGAATTTTTTGGTGCTAAATTTATTAGTGACACCGAAAGCAAAATAATTGAAGTCTGCGGGGAATATTGTCCCAGTGTAATCTGAAAAGTTCCATTTCAATGGGCCTATAGACCAAAAAAAACCAAAGTAACAATCATAGTATTGAAAGATAAAATGAACCCATTAGTTTGCAACAGGACATGTAACAAATGGGCAGATTTGGCCAACAAATGGTAACATATTTACCTTGTGAGTAGAAGAATTCAATGTCACCCACACTCGTCAAGTATCATAGCATTATTAACTGAGAATAGAAAAATAGTGATCTTCATCTCATGGAAGTCTTTCTCCAGTGAGAGAGTGCAGGCAATGAAGCACGTTGCAGATGCATATTTTATTTTATGGGGATAGAACTTAAAACAGTCGCTGATTTGTTAGAACTTTTGTTGCATCTTGGCTTTAGTTTCAATTTTGGGTTTTCAATACAATGTTGGTGCATCAAATCCAAAATGTCGGGAGCTATTATGTTTGGACAAAGAGGGCTGGTTTAATTTGGGCCTTAATTTTTTAGTCCAGCTCAGGGCCTATGGGTCAGCCCAGTAAAACCAAAAGATAATTATTGACTTTCCATCTTGGCAAATCAATCTGATATAAAAAAAATTGAAAGAAAATGGAGCAAACTTCAATTAAATTTCCAAATATCAATTGCCTAGAAACAAAATAAAAAATGGGAGTTGATAGAGGAATTGAGAAATGGTTCAATCTCTCTCCTATGTATACTTTTTTTTTTTTACATCCAAAGAATCAAGAAATCAAATCCTTCACTAATATTAATTAAGCTTAATCACTGTTTTACTTCTTGAAATTTTTTCATTTTACCACTTCCGTCAATTATGCAAACCCACCACTTCTTCTCTTGACAGCATAACTTCTACTTCTTGGGTACAAATCAGCCTTCACAACATTCACTTCATCTTCCTCAAAAGAACAAGCCCTCTCCTCATCAATCCTTCCCATCTTCAACCCTACACTATAACTCCTCATCCCCATCCCATTCATAGTTTGTTGTCTCGCAATGGGTTGAGCTGCTTGTCTCACAACTGGTCTTTTATGCACATCTAAATCACCTGCAGGCTTATTATTGTTCTTCTTCTCTACATCATTCCTCTTTGAATTCTTCGACGACGCCGTTCTGAGAAGCTGCCTCAAGTCCTCATCGTCGCTAGAGCTCGAGGAATTGACACTGAAGCTCTTGGGCAAGCGTGGAACTTGAGAGGCAGTGTAGCCACTCACTCCACCACCACCATAACCTACCTTGCTAGCACAATCTTCCAAGCTCCTCATGTAAAAGTTCCTGGCCTTGGTCAAGGTCCTAATGGGTGCACAAATAATGTACATCAACTTGCTTTGCTTCTTTGCGTTGCTCCTCATTGTAAAAAATTTGATGTGAACGGTTTTGAATATTGGGTTTGGGCAGAGATTTTAGAACAAGAAAGGAGATTTGAAAAATGTTGAAACTGTGAGCTGATGAGGGAGAGTTGGTGATGTTTGTGGGTTTATAAAGGCGTGGGGGATCTGGGTTTCGGACTTGTTTCTTGGAAGTAACATCAGAAGCAGTCTAAATCGGACGGCAAGCCAAGAGAGAAGAAAAGAAAAATCATTAATTGCGACGTGTGGACTTTGGACTTTATCAAAAATTTTAAATCATATAGGTCATGTGAAATGTTCAAACATGTAAATATTAATTTATAAGACAAACAAAAACAACGTGACAAAAGCATATAATATATTAAGTTAATAATACGAGGGTGATTACCCTTCCCCAAAGTTGGGGCGTATTTGAGCGGGTCATACAAAGTTTACCAATCTTTTGGTTTATTTACCCCTTTTTTTTCTTTTCTACCACAAACATTTTCTGTTAGGTAAAAACAAAAAACATCTTTCGTTTATCAAATAATTGAAAAATATGTGAGTTCATTGTTCGTGCACGCATTTGTCATTGGAGTTAATAATTTCTATTTACTCTTGTAGCTGATGATTTTTATGCCTAATTTATGAATATAATTATTGTTTTTCTCTAAATAAATAGTTTCTTATAATAATTAGAAGTCATAGAATAGGGGTCCATACATTACATCACTAGTAATTAATGTACGAATGCATGACTAAGTTGACTAAATCTGCGTTCAAATTGGCTTTGATTTGGAAGGTTGGGCCCTTGGGGAAGCAATGCTGATTTGTACGGTAGCATTACAAATATGAGTCCATTTAGTTACCAGTTTGGTTTGATCATCTCCCTCCATAAGCGATTAACTCAATATTATATATTCTACATATATCACAAGGAACTTTAAGTAGTTTAGAAAACTACTTACCTTTGTAAATTGAGAAATTTTGACATACAAATTCTTAGCTTATCCTTATCTTCAACAATCACATTGATTCAATTCTTAGCTTTCAAGTTTAGAGTAGTTATTGACCAAAAAAAGAAGTTTAGAGTAGTCAAATAACTAAATTAATTAACAAAAAAAATTCATATAATAAGCGGGAAAGAAGTCATGCCATCGCCATTCTCGCCTACTATTTACGTCTCTCTCTCTCTCTCTCTCTCTCTCTCTCTCTCTCTCTCCTTGCGTATCCGAACCCTAATCGGGTCCGCTCGTTTCATAAAAAAAAGTGAAGTGAAATGGTAAGTTTTTTTGACTTTGCCTGTGGATTGTGTTGTTCTCATTGTACTGTTAAAATGAACTAGCAAAACCTTCCTTTCAAGTCTTTTTTCACTTCACAAAAATTTATTTGCCTTTTGGATGGTCCATGCATTGTTGTTCTAATAATATTTGGTAATTCTATGAGAGTAGAAATTTAAACTCTGTTTGCTCTCTCTCTCTCTCTCTCTCTCTCTCTCTCTCAAACACAAGGGTCACAGTTCTCAGAACCAAACAGAACCACCCAAGTTGCGTTCGAAAGTGGAGATCAAGACGGATAAAATTAGCAACTTACCAAGTGATGTTATAGAAAAAATTTTGTTACTTTTGCCAATTAGGGATGCAGTGAGGACAAGTGTCTTATCAAGAAAGTGGAGATACAAATCGGCTACGCTTCCAAATCTTAAGTTCGATAGTCTGTCTGTATCAACCGTAAAGCAGACAACCTTTGCAAACATCGTTGATCAAGTACTCTTACTTCACATTGGCCCCATATGCAGTTTCCTGCTTTCTCGTCCCGATGATTTTCTAGCAAACAGTGATATTGAACGATGGATTCTTCATCTATCAAGAAACTCTATCAAAGAGTTCACACTTGAAAATTGGAAAAGTCATCTCTACGAGATGCCTTTATGTTTCTTCTCCTGTCAAGATATGACTCATATAGACTTATATAGGTGCTTGCTACAGCCTCCATCAACATTCAAAGGCTTTAGAAGTTTGAAGAGTCTTTGCATGGAGAATGTTACCTTGGCCCCAGATGTGTTTAAGAATTTGATTGTTTGCTGTCCTCTGCTTAAGACACTCCGTTTGCTAAACTGCGATGGTTTACGTCATCTCAAGATGGATGCACCGAAACTAGAATTACTTGAGGTTGAGGTTGATGAAGGTGTTTTTGAGATGGTTAATCTTCAGAATACCTTAAATCTTGCTGATGTTTCCATTACTTTGGCCATCAATGATGACTTAAGACAGGTTCCTGACAGCAATTTAGTCCAATTTTTTGTTCACTTTCCTCATATTCGAAGGCTCACATTTGGAAGAAACTTTTTAAAGGTAGTTGGTATTGTGTTTTTGTGGTTTCACACACTTAATTTAAAGACCATTTACACTGCTATGGGAATTTGGAGCTTATTCATTCAGTCTGCTGTTTTATGCATCTTTGCGTCTCCAGTATTTGGCTGTTCGTGGCTTGCCAGGAAAGCTACCTCAACCATGCCTATGTCTGAAGTTTCTTTCTATTAGCATCCGCTTTAAAGCTCTAAAGGAGATTTTAGCAGCTCTTTGCCTTCTGAGAAGCTCCCCTGCCCTACAAGAACTTGAAATTTTTGTGAGTTTCATTCTATCAACCACTGCAATATTGCTATGTTGAATTCACACTTTCAAAACAACTGCACTCCATGATATTGTAGATTACAGAGCTGTTTTCCTAGAAGTTCATGATTCTGATGTTATATATCTTGTTTAGGCTCACCACGAAGATCGGGATGTTGTGGGAGAAGTGAACTCTTGGTTAGATGACAATCAGAATTGCCAATTCACTGAACTCCAGCGTGTGAAAATGATAAGCATGTCTGGTGGCAAACATGAACTAGATTTCATCAGATTTCTGCTTCTAAGTTCCCCTGTGCTTGAGAGGATGACTGTTAAGCCAGCTTCTTACAACGGTTATTCTGAACTTTTAAAAAAGTTGCTCCTGTTTAGGCGTGCCTCATTGTGTGCTGAGATAATCTACTTGGACCCATGATCGTGCATCAATTTCTGCAGCTAACACAGGACTTTATTGCAGAAATGTGGGTCAAGTATTTGTGATGTACGTAGGTTTTTCTCAACAATGTCTATGACTCTGCCAATTATCTTTGATGAGACAATTTTTGACTTTTTTTAATCTAAATTTCCAAATATCGATTGGTAATGAAGGAACCAAAGTAAACAATTGAGTGGACTAGAGAGAGTATTGGTTCAACTCTTTTCAATACATACATTTTTTCACACAAAAAAAAAATCAAGAAATCAAGTCGTCCACTTATTATGCAAACCCACCACTTCTTCTCTTGACAGCGTAGCTTCTACTTCTTGGATAGAAGTCAGCCTTCACATTCACTTCATCCTCCTCAAAAGAACAAGCCATCTCCTCATCAATTCTTCCCATCTTCATCCCAACACTGTAACTCCTTATCCCCATCCCATTCATAGTTTGTTGTCTACCAATGGGTTGAGCTGCTTGTTTAACAATTGGTCTTCTATGCATATCTGAATTACCTTCTGACTTAACAGTGCTTTCTTTCTCTGCATTGCTCTTCCTTGACGACGCCGTCCTGAGAAGCTGCCTCAAGTCCTCATTGTCGCTAGAGCTCGAGGAATTGACACTGAAGCTCTTGGGCAAGTGTGGAACTTGTGAGGCAGTGTAGCCACTTACACCACCACCATAACCCACCTTGCCAGCATAATCCTCAAGCCCCCTCATGTAAAAGTTCCTGGCCTTGGTCAGAGTTCTAATGGGTGCACAAATAATGTACATCAACTTGCTTTGCTTCTTTGCTTTGCTAGAGGTCCTCCTCATGGTTTTGATGAAAATAGATGTTGTATGTTGTTTATGGGTTGAAAATTGAAATCGAACAAGAAAAGAAATGGGAAGCTTTGGAATTGTGAGCTGATGAGGCAGATATGTTTGTAGGTTTATAAAGGTGTGGGGGACTTGGGATTTGGACTTGTTTCTTGGAAGTAGGCATTGGGAGCAGTCTAATTGGAACGGCAAGCCGAGAGAGAAAAAAAAAATCATTAATTGTGACGTGTGGACTATATCAAAAAATTTAAATTCAAATGGGAATGTGAAGGGTTCAAAAGCATATAATATACACCAGAGTGGACCAAAATCGAAGAGTGTGACAAAAGCATACAATATAGTAATTGAAGGATGATTTATTGGTGATGGTGAAGTTGGGGGCTGACCGTTTTTTCTTTTGGGTTCGTTTTCTACTAATACTCTCACAATTTTCTTTTGGGTGTCTCATCCATAAACCTTTAAGTAATATTGAAAATAAAATGATTTAACTTTAAGATAGTATTGAAAATAAGGAAATTTTAGTTGGGAATTAAGGCTGTTATCCCTTTCATATTTATTATCAATATACTTTAATGCGAGAGTGGACGACTATGTTGACTAACTTTGCATCTACATTGGGTTGATTGGATCACCTGTCTCTATCGATTGGGAAAATTCCTTATTCAATTTTCACACACACAAGTTCTCACTTGGGTTGTTTTAACATTTAAGGTTAATCCGATTTAGTGCCGGCCATAGATATTCTACTAGCCTTACCTTATATTTAATTCTGACCCATGGGCCACAAGCTACATGTTAATGTTCAAAAATTCATATACGAAAAATCTAATGAAATAAATATTTATGAATCAAATTCATGGACTGGAAATTGACCAAGAATTTTGAGTGGTTTACTTGTCCATATCGATTGAGAAATTCATTATTCAATTCTCGTAGACGTGTGTGCTCATTTGGGTGAGCTTGATAATTTTAGATGTATCACAATTTTAGATCATTTTATGTATCACATTTCTAATAGAAATATGACTCATTGTATCGGTGGATTCTATCTTTATTCAAGATGTGGTACACAAAATAATTTATAAATGTGGTCTCAGGCATTTATTGTGTTGTAACTTGTATACGCAGAAGACTCTATCTCTTGAGGAATCTTGTGTTTATCATTTACATCAGCAATAGATATATATAGGTAGTATACAAGTCACTTCATTATTCAATTTATTTTAGAATTAAAAAAGATAATAGGTAGTTGTGTTCCATAAAATTAGGATTCATTATATGAATTTTCTTTTAATTTTAATTTTTTAAAATACGAAAAATTATGAATTTACCATATTATCCTCATTTAATTAATAATTTCAATTCTTAATGTTTACATTAACCAAGGGCATTTTCTGGTATTTTGAATATTTCACAATTCTCTGCATTTTGCTTTATATATATAGATTATATATTTTATTTAATATTTAAACAAAAATACAATTTGGACAACTTTGGTTTCTTAAGATAACATTGAAACATGTGAAACTCCACTTCTTAAGATTTTGAATTTTTCATTAAAATTGAATGTAAGAGTCTTTTCATTAGATTTTATATAAATATTTGAATTGAAATCATTTATTTATCTTACATGTGACTCAGTCAGGGCTCTGGCGCTGGTTGAACCCGGTTATGACGTGCCTCAATGCATTCAGAGATAATCTTCTTGAGCAATGATTCATCAGTGAACTTTGGCAGCTAAGATAAGAGGACTTGATTGAAGAACTGAATTTTTGCACTGTTTGGCACAAGTCTTTTTGGTTTATGCCTGCCAATGTTTCTGAACGATGTATCATTACTTTCGGTTATCTTTGTTGAGGCATATGTTGTTTAAATTTAAGTCGCTTGGCGATTATGAATTAGATTTATCTGAGCTTGTTTGCCAATTTACATCCTTATTGAAACAAAGTTCGCAGGGAAGCACAAAGTCTCACAGGGAAAGATGAATTACAAGGAATGTGCTTCAGAAACTATTGCTTTCCCAAACACTCTACTTTCCCCAACTTCTTATATTCATGTGGATCTCACCTCGTGTGTAAAAGCTGGCAAAATAACTAGGAAAAATAGTTGGATTCTAAAGCCTTTTTCAAACAACAAAAGCAAAAAATAGTTGGATTCTAAGATGTTCATAATAATTGGGTTCATTTAGAAAACATGATTTTTTTAAAAGTGATTTCTAATGCCAAGTCGTTTATCTGAAAAATGTTTAATTAAAGTCATGTCTTGGATATTTTCATGTCAAGAAAGAGAAAGAGCTTGAGTTTTGAGGAAGACAAAACGGTCAAGAAAGAGAGAGGAAGAGAAAAAGTACCTGAGTTGGCGGTCGTATTTGGTATTGGGTTCAGCCATTGATACCTTTTATTTTCTCTCTGTAACCACACAAGCCATTGATGCTTGGTTTTGGACTATTACCAACAGATTCACACATTAAAATTCATTGCCACTTTGTTCAGTCACAATCGATTACTCCAATGACTAAATTAATTTGGGTAAAAATGGTTTAATGGTTAAAACAGCGTGAAGGTAGGGGGGTTCTGTTGCCATTGCTCTGTGGCTTGACACGCATGACATCAGAGCTATTGTTGCCAAGGCGGTGCTGGCGAGAGCTATCTGTGAGAGGGAAAGAATACAACTGGCGTTTTCTCTTACCCGGACTTGTGGGTAAGGTTAGGACCTTTTCAGCTTTCTATGGTTCTTTACCAGCCCTGTTACCAAGAAGGTCGCGACTTTCTCTGATATGAAGTTGACCCAAGATCAACGACTCTGGTGTTATATTTTGGTCTTTTGTTCGGTTTAATCAAGTGGTGTGACCCTTTATCTGGACAAAATGTTGGGGGAAAGGGAAGGCTGGTTTGAGAAGGACCAAATTGTCCTATATTTTTGTTACACGGCGTCTCACATGATATTATTGACGGAATTGGGGATGAAATGTGATAAAATTTAACGCGGGGGTTGAAATTGGCTTTTTTTTTTCACGAATTAAATTGGCTGATTTTTTAATTTAAGGGGTTAATTTCTACACAGGTCATAATTCAGGGTAAAACAGCTGAAAATGAGCAAAGGGTACTTCCAAAAAACAAAACAAAAAAAAGGGAGAGGGAGCATAAAATAGGTTTTCATATGTACAAAATAAAATATGCAAATATAAAGAGGCGGGAATGAATGTTTGACAAGACGACGCCGTTTGGGCAGTTTGGGCACCACATTTGAAATTGAAACCCCCAATTGGCTCTCTCTCTCTCTCTCTCTCTCTCTCTCTCTCTCATCCCAAGCGGCAAACCCTAATTCGCTCCTTTGTTGGGTGGATGCGCTCCTCTTATCTCCATTTCTCTGGACCAAAGCGAAGTGAATATGGTAAGGTTCTTTTTCGCCCTAATTTCGTGCAATTTTCATTCCCAGTCAATTGATAAGGTTTCAACTGAGGCACTTTCTAAATGATTTTTTGGTCAATTTTCTAACTGATAAAGTGTGCGAAGATTTTTTTATTATTATAAAGAATGTGTTTTTCTCATTGTTAAAGTGAAGGGGAATTGGGCAAAACCTCTTCTCCTTTCAAGTCCTTAATATTCACATCACAACAACAACTCATTTGCCTCTGGGAAATTGTACGACTTCTCTACTTCTGGCTAAACTCCACATTGTCTCTGCCCCTGACATGAAGATAGTAGCTCTATTTATTGTGTTGGTTATGGAAAGTAGAGATTTTTTCACATGGTAATCTTCCTTTATGGTAGTGAACTTGACCCACCACAATCCAATGTTCCAAGTTCCAACTGAAATGGAACTCTACCGTACTAAACTAAGAAAGCTCACAAATTTGTAGTTTGTGTAATAACCATATACTGCGACTTGTTATGTATCTCCATGTGAAATGTGGTTACAATTCCTTAGTTGTGAACTTGTGACAATAGATATTTGAACTTTGTTGCTTGCTATTGATTCGCTCTCTCTACTCCACTATCCATTGCATTAGATCAGTGATGTTTTCAACTACTTGAATATGTCAGAAGCAACGAAAACCACCCAAGTCCCGTTTGAAATTGGAGATGGAGGTGGACAGATTTAGCAACTTACCAAGTGATGTTGTAGAAAAAATTTTGTCACGTTTGCCCATTAGAGAGGCAGTGAGGACAAGTGTTTTATCAACCAAGTGGAGATACAGATCGGCTATGCTTCCTCATCTTGTGTTTGATGATCAGTGTGTCTCAACAAGAAAGAATATAACCTTTGTGAACATTGTTGATCATGTACTCCTAGGTCACATTGGCCCCATTCACAAGTTTGAGCTTTCTGGTGGAGATTGTCTAGACAATTGGGATATTGATCGATGGATTCTTCATCTGTCAAGAAACTCTATCAAAGAGTTCATACTTGTGATTCGGCAAGGGTTCAACCATAGAATTCCTTCATGTTTGTTTTCTTGTCAAGATATGATCCATTTAGAGTTACTTGGATGTGTGCTAAAACCTCCATCAACATTTAAAGGCTTCAGGAATTTGAAAAGCCTTGTTTTTCAGCGTGTTACCTTGGCCCAAGATGTGTTCCAAAATCTAATTGCTTGCTGTCCTCTGCTTGAAAAGTTGACTTTGTCAATTCCCACTTTCCACCATCTCAAGATTGATGCACCAAATCTCCAATTCCTTGACGTCGAAGGTGATTTTGAGGATGTTACTTTTGAGAATACCTTAAATCTGGCTGATGTTTGCATTCGTATCTACCCTCGCGGAAGAACATGGGTTTGTGACAATAGCAATTTGGTCAAGCTTTTGGTTCAGCTGCCTCTTATCCAGAGGCTAAAGATTGGGAGATATTTTTTGCAGGTAACAGATTTTCTGGTGTCATACTTTTATTAAATAATCATTTACATGACCGTGGAATATGAGCATGTTCATTAGGTCTGATGTTTTCTTGATGATTTCTGGTCTAGATTTTGGTTGTTGGCTCCTTGTCACCAAAGCTTCCTAAACCATGCCTATATTTGAAATTTCTTTCCGTAGTGGTAAACCTTAATGATCCGGCGGAGGTTTTAACTGTCCTATGCCTCCTGAGAAGCTCCCCTGCTGTCCAAGAACTAGAAATTGCTGTGAGTTTTATTCTATTGATGCAAGCAAATTTCTTCTGTTGAATTTAAAACGTCAATCCAATTCTACTCTGAAAATTGTAGTTTAGAGAGGTATTTTACAGTTGGTGATCAACATTCTGTTGCCCATATATCTTGTGTAGCTATACCCTGCTCTCGAAGAAGAACAAGATTTTTATGTGAGTTTTATTCTATTAATGCATGTAAATTTCTTTTATTGACTTTTAAATGTCAAACCAACTCTACTCTGTTTAGAGAGATTCTGATGCATATATATCTTGTGTAGGCCCCCCAAGAGGTTCAGGCTGCTTTGTCAGAAGTGAACTCTTTATATGGCAACTGGATTTTTCCATTGACCCAACTTCGACTTGTCAAAATATACTACGTCTCTGATGTCAAAACTGAATTAGATTTCATCAGATTTCTGCTTTTAAATTCTCCTGTGCTCGAGAAGATGATTGTTACACCTGATGATGCCAGTGATTCTCTGAAGCTCATTAAACAGTTTCTCCGATTAGGGCGTGCCTCAGTGCATTCAGAGATAATCTTCTTGGACCCATATTCATCAGGCAACTTTAGCAGCTAAGACAGGAGGACTTGCTTGAAGAAATGAATGTGGTTTTGGACTGTTGGGAACAAGTCTTTTTGGTATATGCCTGCCTATGTTTCTTAACTGGATGTCTCATACTTGTAATTCTCTTTGTGGAGGCATATGGTGTTTAAAGTTAACTCGCTTGGGGATTAGGAATTAGATATATCTGAGTTCATTTGCCAATTTACATCCTTATTGAAACAAAGTTTGCAGGGCAGAACAATGTCTCACATGGAAAGAATTAATTAAAGCAAACTTATTGTAACAGTGAAAATACAAGGAGTATATGCTTCGGAAACTAATTGCTTTCCCAAACACTTTCCTCAATTGATATTATATCCATTGGTTTGCATTTTTACGTCCACATCTAGAAATAATCTCTCATTCACTATACAAACCCACCATCTCAAAAGAGCTTGAAAGAAGATGACGAACTAAAAAATTATTACAAAAAAATTCTTCAAATGTTAGAGTTACTTTGAAGCGGAAAATAATGTAAATCTGCAACTTGTTATGTATCCCCATGTGAAAATGAAATGTGGTTACAATTCCTTCAGTTGAGAGAATAGATGTTTGAACTTTGTTGCTCACTATCTCTTCCCCCTCTCTATACCGCTGGCCATTGCATTAGATCAGTGGTGTTTTCAACTACTTGAATATGTCAGGAGCAAAGAGAACCACCCAAGTCCTGTTCGAAATCGGAGATGGAGTTGGATAGAATTAGCAACTTACCAAGTGAAGTTATAGCAAAACTTTTGTCACATTTGTCGGTTAGAGAGGCAGTGAGGACAAGTGTTTTATCAAGAAAGTGGAGATACAGATCGGCTATGCTTCCTCATCTTGTATTTGATCATTAGTGTGTCTCAACACGAACATATAAGCTAGTTGTGAACATTGTTGATCATGTACTCCTAGGTCACATTGGCCCCATTCACAAGTTTAAGCTTTCTCATGTAGATGGTGTAGCCACTTGGGATATTGATCGATGGATTCTTCATTTATCAAGAAACTCTATCAAAGAGTTCATACTTGAGATTCGGCAAGGGTTCAACTATACAATTCCTTCATGTTTGTTTTCTTGTCAAGATATGATCCATTTAGAGTTACTTGGATGTGTGCTAAAACCTCCATCAACATTCAAAGGCTTCAGGAATTTGAAAAGCCTTGTTTTTCAGCGTGTTACCTTGGCCCAAGTTGGGTTCCAAAATCTGATTGCTTGCTGTCCTCTGCTTGAAAGGTTGACTTTACTAGACTTCCCTTTCCCCATTCTCAAGATAGATGCTCCAAATCTCCAATTCCTTTATGTTCAAGGTGATTTTGAGGATGTCATTTTTGTGAATACCTTAAATCTCGTGGATGTTTGCATTGATTCTGAAGTTGGCCGAAGATGGGTTTCTGACAGGTCTAGCAATTTGGTCAAGTTTTTGGTTCACCTGCCTCATATTCAGAGGCTTGATATTGTGGGATTCTCTTTACAGGTAATGGATTTTCTGGTGTCATACTTCCATTAAATAATCATTTACATGACCGTGGAAATATGAGCATGTTCATTGAGTCTGATGTTTTCTCGATGATTTATGTTCTAGATTTTGGCTGTTGGTGCCTTGTCAGCAAAGCTTCCTAAACCATGTCCATATTTGAAATTTCTTTCTATATGGGTAAACTTCAATGATCTAAGCCTCATGAGAAGCTCCCCTGCTTCCAACAACTAGAGATTTTTGTGAGTTTTATTCTATTGATGCATGCAAATTTCTTCTGTGGAATTTAAAATGTCAAACCAGTTCTTCTTTGAAAATTATAGTTTAGAGAGCTTTTTTTTCAACATTCTGATGCCTATATATTTTGTGTAGGGTGACCGTGGTATCGGAGTACTAGTATGGCCTGTGAGTTTTATTTTATTGATGCATGCAAATTTCTTCAGTTGAATTTAAAATGTCAAACCGACTCTACTCTGAAAATTGTGGTTTAGATTGATTCTGATGCTTATATATCTTGCGTAGGCCGACCAAGAGAGTCAGAAGTGAAATTTTTATATGGCAACCGGGTTTTCCCACTCACCCAACTGCGGCTTGTTAAAATATCCTACATCTATGACTGCAAACCTGAATTAGATTTCATCAGGTTTCTGCTTTTAAATTCTCCTGTGCTTGAGAAGATGATTGTTAAGCCTTCTTCTCCCGATGATTCTTGGGAGCTCGGTGCACAGTTGCTCAGGTTAGGGCATGCCTCAGTGCATTCAGAGATAATCTACTTGGACCCATGATTCATCAGTGAACTTTGGCAGCTAAGACGAGGACTTGCTTGAAGAAATGAATGAGGGTTGGGTTGGGACTGTTGGGCACAAATCTTCATATTGTATGTCTGTCTATGTTTCTGAACGATGTTTCATACTCGCAATCATCTTTGTGGAGGCATATGTTGTTTAAATTTAAGTCGCTTGGGGATTATGAATTAGATTTATCTGAGCTCGTTTGCCAATTTTATTTTATTTTGAAACAAGTTTGCAGGGCAGAACGAAGTCCCACACGGAAAGAATGAATTAAAACAAAGTCTTATAGAAGTAAAAAATTACGAGTATGCTTTAGAAACTAATTGCCCATTCGTCCATGATATCATCAGATTTGTGCATAGAGAGAAATGATGAGATGAATTAGCAACTAAGAGATCCTTTTTAATTTCCTCTTAAAGTCATTGAATAGTTCATGAGCAATTAAGATGTTGTCAAAAATGGATCTTCCGGGAGCAAAGACAATTCATTACTTTATCAGAAGACAACTTACAAGTCTTATAGTTGTAAACATGAGTTAAGACAGTTGGCTATAACTTACAAGTCGACTTTTTGTGATGAATTCCATGTCGTTCATTTGAACAATGTTCAATAAAATCATGTATTGGACGTTTTCATCAAATTTCCAATAATCGGCAATGAAGGGAGACAAATTAGCAATGGAGTCCATAGAGAGAAATGAGTTGCATTTTATACCAAAATCCAGAAACCAAAATCTCACTTGCTAGCTACATGTTGATGTTGAAAAATGGATATAACAAAAATCTAGTAAAATGAATATTTATGATAGAGAAAAGGTTAGGTTTAAAAAAGAACAAGGGAACTTCAGGAAAAATGAAATAGAGAATAAAATAGAAGGTTTTTACATGTACATGACAATTGCACATATAGAGAGGCGGGAATGAAGGTGTGCTATACGGCGCCGTTTCATCCAGTACTACTAGTAATGCCGTGTGTGTGCGACGAGTCATATTCTCACGGTCCGGATTTGAAACCCAAATTGGTTCTCTCTCGCCCTCCAATCCCTAGCAAACCCTAATTGGCTCACCATCTCCATTTTTCTGGACCAAAGCGAAGTGAATATGGTAAGGTTTTTTTTTCTATATTTTTCATTTCCTAATTTCGTGCAATTTACAGTCTTTTGCAATTTACGTGAATTTTTTATTTGCTTATGAATTGTGTTTTTCTCACTCACACCTTTTTAGTTTGCACTGCGAGTATTGACACTTGCATTTTCGTAGTAAAACAGAATCTAAAACTGCAATTGTTACAATTCCTTAGTTGTGTGTGAGAATAGATATTTGATCTCTTCTTCCTCTGTGCACGGTGCACCACTGGCCATTGCATTAGATCAGTGATGTTTTCAACTACTTGAATATGTCAGGAGCAAAGAGAACCACCCAAGTCCCGTTTGAAATCGGAGATGGAGTCGGATAGAATTAGCAACTTACCAAGTGATGTTATAGAACAAATTTTGTCACATTTGCCCATGAGAGAAGCAGTGAGGACAAGTGTTTTATCAAGCAACTGGAGATACAAATGGGCTATGCTTCGTCATCTTGTGTTTGATGATCGGTGTGTCTCTACTCAAAAGCATATAACCTTTGTGGACATTGTTGATCATGTACTCTTAGGTCACATTGGCCCCATTCACAAGTTTAGGCTTTCTCATCGAGGTCGTCCAGCCAATTGGGATATTGATTTTTGGATTCTTCATCTATCAAGAAACTCTATCAAAGAGTTAATACTTGAAATTTGGGGAGAGTACCACTACAGAATTCCTTCATATTTGTTTTCTTGCCAAAGTATGATCCATTTAGAGTTACTTAGATGTGTGCTAAAACCTCCACCAACATTCAAAGGCTTCAGGAATTTGAAAAGCCTTGTTATTTCCCATGTTATCCTGGGCCAAGATGTGTTCCAAAGTCTGATTGCTTGCTGTCCTCTGCTTGAAAGGTTGACTTTGATAGAGTTCGATTTTGCCCATCTCAAGATTGATGCGCCAAATCTCCAATTTCTTGTTGTTGAAGGTTATTTTGGGGATCTTATTTTTGAGAATACCCTAAATCTTATTGATGTGTGCGTTTCTACGGACACCGATGTTGGCCAAATATGGGGTTGTGACAGTTCTAGCAATTTGGTCAAGTTTATGGTTCACCTGCCTCATATTCAAAGGCTACAAATTCAGGGATTCTTTTTACAGGTAATGGATGTTCTGGTGTCACACTTTCATTATCTTTACATTACCTTGGAAATATGAGCATGTTCATTGAGCCTGATGTTTTCTCGATGATTTCTGCTCTAGAGTTTGGCTGTTGGTGCCTTGTCAGCAAAGCTTCCTAAACCATGTCTATATTTGAAATTTCTTTCTATAAGGGTAGACTTTAATGATCCGGTGGAGATATTAACTATCCTATGCCTTCTGAGAAGCTCCCCTGCCGTCCAAGAACTAGAAATTTCAGTGAGTTTTATTATATTGATGGATGCAAATTTCTTCTGTTGAATTTAAAATGTCAAACCAATTCTACTCTGAAAATTGAAGTTTAGAGAGCTATTTTTCAGTAGGTTGATCGACATTCTGATGCCTATATATTTATGTGCAGGTCAACCCTGCTTTTGAAGAACTAGAATTATCTGTGAGTTTTATTCTATTGCTGAGTGCAAATTTCTTATGTTGAATTTAAAATGTCAAACCAACTCTACTCTGAAAATTGTAGTTTAGAGAGATTCTGACGCCTATATATCTTGTGTAGGGTGACCAAGAGCGTCAAGCTGCTTTGTCAGAAGTAAACTCTTTATATGGCAACTGGATTTGCCCATTCTCCCAACTACGATTTGTCAAAATATCCAACGTCTCTAATGTCAAAGCTCAATTAGATTTCATCAGATTTCTTCTTTTAAATTCTCCTGTGCTTGAGAAGATTATTGTTAAGCCTGCTTATGCCGATGATTCTTGGGAGCAAGTTAAACAGTTGCTCCGATTAGGGCGTGCCTCAGTGCATTCAGAGATAATCTTCTTGGACCCATCGTTTGAACTTTGGCAGCTAAGATGAGAGGACTTGCTTGAAGAAATGAATGTGGGTTTGGACTGTTGGGCACAAGTCTTTATGGTGTATATCTCCCTATGTTACTGAACAATGTCTCATATGTACAATTATCTTCGTGGAGGCATATGTTATTTAAATCTAAGTCGGTTGGCACTTTACATGAGCTTATTTACCACTCAACATTCTTGTTGAAACAAAGTTTGCAGGGAAGAACAAAGTCTCACAGACAAAGAATGAATTAAAGCAAGAAGGCATCTGAAGTGGGTCTACTTCTACTCTATGAGGAGACAAGGAGAATACCTATCACATGTTGTATAAGCAAGAGGAATTGCTTCAAGAGATGAACATAGGTCAAGGCAGTAGGCTTCAACTTACAAGTCTTTGTGACGAATGCCATGTCATTTATCTGAACAAACAATGTTTCATTAAAGTCATGTCTTGGACACTTTCATAAAATTTCCAACAATCAATTGGCAATGAAGGGGAACAAGTTAGCAATGTAGTCCGTAGAGAGAAATGGTTTACTTTTTTATATCCAAATCCAGAAATTAATCCTTCACTAGCTATACAAACACCATCTCAAAAGAGCTTGAAACAAGACGATGAACTAAGAAGTTACAATGGTATGGCTAATTTAAACAAGCTGCCATATTTTTTCTGACAATGGTATGGCTTGGATCTTACTGGTAAAAACAAAACATAAAAGTTCTTTTTTTGTAAGTGACTGAAATTGGGATATTACTTTTGAATGATCTTGACAGCAGTGGCAATTGTATTAGATTAATGACTTTTGTTTACTATGTGAATATCTCAGAAGCAGAGGAACCCCTCCTCTCCTCTGCCCCCAACCTGATATACTGTGAGTATTTTCGCTTGGAAGTGCTTTTTTTGTTGTTGGTAAAAAAAAAACATGGAAGTGCTTTTTTTTTTTAAGTGACTGAATGAAATTTGGATGTTACTTTTGAAAGTGGAAATTTAAACTTTCTTTGGCTAGCCATTGTCTTAGTTTAATCACTTTTGTTTACTATGTGAAGCAGAGGAATCCCTCCAAGTTATATGTTCAGAAAGAAATATGGAGGAGCTCCTTCCACATTCAAAGGCTTCAGGAGTTTGAGGAGCCTTTGTTTGAATGACGCTACAATGGCCGAAATCTGATTGTTTCCTCTCCTCTGCTTGAGAGATTGACTTTGACAAAATGCTGTGGCTTCACCCACGTCAAGATTTGCGCACCAAATCTCAATTTTTTTCACTTTGAAGGCCTATTTAAGCATGTTACTCTTGAGAATACTTTTGAGTCTTGCTGAAGTTTACGTTGATTTAGACAGCCGTTATTACCATAGACGGGCTCCTGGCAGTTGTAGCCATTTGATCAAGTTCTTTGTTCACCTGCCTCATATTAGAAGGCTCAAAATTCAGAATTGCTCTTTACTGGAAATAAATTGTGTGGTTTCATACTTTCATTTACTATGATCATTTACATGAACATGGGAAATTGGATAAATTTTTATTGAGTCTGCTGCTTTTTGCATCCATTCTGCTCCAGTATTTGGCTGTTGGTGCCTTGCCTGGAAAGCTCCCCAGACCATGCCCATATCTTACTTTTCTTTCTATAAGCATTTACTTCACTTCTCCGGAGGAGTCTTCAACGGCTCAATGCCTTTTGAGAAGCTCCCCTGCTCTTCAAGAACTAGAAGTTGCGGTGAGTTGTTTTTTTATATTGTATGGATTCATCATGCATTGTTCTTTTGTTGATTTAAAAATTTCAAATCAACCCTACTCTAGAAAATGTTGGTTTGGAGAGCTGTTTTGTCGTCATTTCTTGATTCTGATGCTGTAGACTTTGTGTAGGCCTACCATGAGAACCAGGACCAGGCTGTTAATGTTGAAGTGAAGTCTTGGTTAGATGCCAATCAGAATTGGTCGTTTACCCAACTGCGACTAGTGAAAATAACTAGCTTCTCTGGTTTGGAAGCTGAACTAGATTTCATTAAATGCGCTCAAGTTCACCATTGCTTTTGAGAGATTGACTGTTAAGCCAGCTGCTTCTGTCGTGGATTCTTCGGAGCTCTTAAAAAGGTTGATCTGGTTTAGTCGTGCCTCGGTGCATTCAGAGATAGTCTATTTGGAACCATGATTCATCAATGAATTTCGGCAGCGCTGAAATGTATTTTCGGGCAGGTCTTGTTTTTGTTTTTTTTCCTGATGCATGTGTGTTTGTTCTTCTGAACGGTGTCCCATACTGGCAGTACCCTTTGTTGAGACAGGTTTTGGCCATTTTGCATCAAAACTTTCTTACTCTCTCTTGTGCTTTCTTGGCTAAGAAAACTTTCTTACTCTCTTCATTGGCACAAAACACACAACTTATCCACTCTGTGTGATAATACTATTAACAAAACTCATCATTGGATTGATGTCACTAGCTGCTACCACCACCTCCGCCGCTGCCCGTCATCACCATACTCACACCCCATTACCTCCTTAGCATCAGTAGCCTCACCATACACATCTATCAACTACCATCAGTTATTTATAAGTTGTTGTTTGAGTTTTTAGTTCTAATGGTCCCTGAATTTTGATCAGATTTGCATTTTGGATCCTTCAATTTCCGAAATCATTCTCACGGTCTTTCAACTTCAATTTCATTAGGACAAATGATTCTACCGTCAATTCTGTTATCTTTTTCATTAAATGTAGGGAACAAAATGGTATTTTTATTAAAATTTCCACCATTTGAATATTCTATTCACCCAAAAAAATAAAACTAAAAAACCTTCTCCTATCCTTGCCACGAAAAGCCACAACCTCTCCTACCCAACCCCACCTAAACACACAAGCCACAACAACAACCAAGCCTTCTTCACCCTCACCCAGTCCCAACCCCTCTTTCACCAGGATGAAATACTCAATTTTGTTTTTTCAATTCTTTTCATCAACAATATCGAGGATCTGATATTAGACTGAGGGGAAGAAGCCATCGCTGGGAGGGTGGTTATGGGGGTTTGGGTGGAGGTGTGGTTTGTGGGAGCATTATCAGTTGTTGCCGAGGTGGTGAAATAATTGGCTCAGTAACGGGTGGAGGTTGTCCATAGCTTTGTTAGGATTGGAGGAAGGGAGATATATCATTCCTCGATTGGTGGTGGGTTTTAATGGGCTTGGCTTGGGGAGGGTATTGGCTCGGTACCATATTTTTATCCCATATTTCTATACCACATGATGATATGAGAATGTGGTAAGAATATCATTATTTAGAGAGATATATAGATGGGGAGAGTTGCAGCAGTGGAGGCATGGGTGTGGGATTTGGGTGCACCACATGTACCCCAGGAGTGAAACGATTTTCGATTTTAACCATTAACAGTACACCATGTATCATGCACATGCTCAAATTTAACAGAAAAAAGTTAACAAAAAACGGCATGACCATTTGTCCTAACAAAACTGAAGTTGAAGAATTACATAAACAATTTTTGAAAATAAGGGACCAAAATGCGAATCATGTTAAATTTCATTGACCTAAAAACCCTTCTTGTTTTTATAGTGATAAACCTTGAATTCCATATTTAAATTTCATTGTACTTTTAAATTAGACAAACAAGATGATAATTATACTATCCCGCATATAAAAATAACACCACGCCAGGCCATATTGTTATTATCTAATGATATTATTTGAAGCAGAATTCGTATGACTTTGACATATAAAATAAATAATTGATCAGAAGTCATTATATGTTGCTTTTACTTAATGATACATGTGACTTTGTAGGGGCTCATAACAAAATTCATTTGTCGGCCGGTCTAATAAGTTAATACGGTTTGACTTTGTGTGGCCATGGAAAAGGCTGCTCTTTCTCTCTTTTCTAATGATAACCCCAAATCAATACTGGGAAAGGTAGCATTCTCTGCTCTGCTTAATTTATGGGAAGCTTGAACCCCTATGTTGAACTTTCCCTTTCTCGTTTTTTTTTAAAAAAATATTTGTTTTGTTTTGTTACAACTATATTGAATTTTTTTTAAATGTGAGGTAGCTTCAGTGTTGGCCAAGGTAATAAACATTGTTAAGAGCAAAGCAAGATTTATGATCTCTTCTCGATTGGAAGAATTTTTATTTATTTCATGTCCACAACATCCTTCCAAGTCGATTTTCTAGCGAAGCAAACTTCTCACGTGATTTTGTTGGGTTTTTCTTTGTCTTCTTTCACCTACATCGTTTTCCTCATAGATCCACTCAATGGGGTTAGAGAATTATTTAGGGTAATATTAGGAGTAGGAGTGGGCACAGTCCGATTTGGATCGGTTTTTTCTCAAAACAGAAAACAACACTAAAAAATCTCTTTGGTTTGGTTGGATTTGGTTTTGACAAAAAATGGCCAGTAATATGTATTCATTATATTTTGAAGGCAAGAGAAGAGGATTGATTAGGATATATTGACCTAATACATGGTACAAAATCCAAACCAAGCTTCAGTAATGGAAATATTATTCACTCCTCCCATTTATTTTTCTTTTCTTTTTTTGCGTTTTTCCTTGTTTGGATTCATTTCAACTCATATTATCTTTCACACTCGAGCTGAAAGCTTAAAGTACAAATGAACTCGCACATTAGCATTACTGAAAAACAACCATGTTTCTAGTTTTAATCCACCTTCACAAAACGTTACACATAAAAAATAAATGATGTAAAAGTTCTTACATCCCATAAAAGTAGAAACCTAGAAAAAGGATTGTTCATTGTTGCTTTGAAGGCAATATTCCGAAGCGGTTACAAAGCTTGACCCAAAAACACAGAATCGGCAGCCAAAAGAAAAACAACAGAAGAGAAAATGAAGAAAGCAGAGAGAAACCCTTTTCATCCATCAGCCTACCTTGCTAGCTATTCCATTACAGATTTACATAAATACATGGGCAGACAGAAAATGTATATAAATTTGTCAAGGAATGGGACGCTTGCCAGGACGATCGGCAGCCTTGAGGGTTTTGTCGATGAGCTTGCGAGCCTTTTTGCTGCGGATCTCTACCTTCACACTTGAGCTCTTGTCCATCTTTATGTATGGCTTCTTTGAGTTTTTCTTCAGGGCTCGTACTTTTGATTTGATCGACTCCACCAGATTCTCCAACTGGTTCGTCATCTTAACTATAACCCTTAATTATGA
The DNA here is from genome assembly GCF_000346465.2 of Prunus persica. NCBI lineage: Eukaryota > Viridiplantae > Streptophyta > Magnoliopsida > Rosales > Rosaceae > Prunus > Prunus persica. The sequence continues at coordinate 16,332,645 of NC_034016.1, forward strand.
TTAATAGTTAATTATAGTGCTCTTTGATAATGATGAGAGAACCCAATGGAGATCTAGTGAAGAAGAAGAAGAAGAGTTGTTGTTGTTGGCTTGGAAATTGGAGTTGGATGCGTTTTGTGCTCTGCTACCAAACAGGTTTATGTGGGAAGGTTTATATCGGGTCAAGTTGTTGTTCGTCCAAAAAAAAGAAAGGTCAAGTTTGATGGGGGGATTGAGAAGGTCTTGGTTTCAGAGATATTAACCAATTTGCCATTCTTGCTTTCTGATTTTCTTTATTTTTCTCAAACTTGAAACCTCATTCCTCATTCCTGTTTTTGGATTACTTTCATTATTTAGTTTTGAGAGTGATGTGTACTTAAGGCGTACCCCATTTTCAAATTCGTAATTCAACGTATTTTCTTCACTTTTGTCAATTGAAACAACATGCACTTTGTTCATACTTCAATACAATTTCAATTTTGTCTTTCAATTCTGTCTTTTGTGTAAAATTGAATTTGAGTTTGAAATGAAGAAAAAAAACTACAATAAGACAAAGTTACATTTTTAAATCTTAATTGTATACTTCCTCATTTTCAATGCGTGACATTGTTTGAAACTTATTCTAATTTGTTCTAATGTATAAGTCAAAGATTATAGACTGAGACACATATCAGAAGTTAAAAAAAATATAAATAAAAAATATATATTTCCAAAGACCTCATTTGCCATGATTTGATGACGAGTGCAGTCAGAGGACCACAGTAACGTTTTTCTATCGGAATATGAAAAATCATAAATTAATTTATACATAGTGGTTGTCATGTTATTTAGTCAATCAACTGGGGTTATTTTCGTACTTTGGTGTATGAAACGTTGTAGTCTCCGAGTCTGAGAGAATAGCTCAGCAGCGTGGGCACTTAATGTGGCACGCTTTTCGTAGGAAAAAAATTAGTTGGTCCATAAAGTCGTTGGAGAACAGTTTTTATCTACAATTAAATTCAATTCAAAACCTTCCACATTCTTTTTATAAAAATAAATAAAAGTACAAAGCCTTCCTCAAATTACCACTTCATGGTAGGATGAATGAAGCATTTATATGTGTTAAATCCATGAGACTAGTCAAGGTGGTGTTGGGGTTGTCATATACTCAAGAATTAGAGGGAAAAAAATTCGGATTGGAATAGGTTACAGGTTCGATTCGAAGTGTGATGTGTAAATATATATATATATATATTTTAATAGAATTGTAAAAACATTCACTCAATATGTCGTTAATTAATCATAAAGATTAAATGTCAGCAAAATTACATTGAGTGGTTCTATCTATAAATTCAACTAAATAAATCATACGTGTAGTTTTCGAGTGATTATAATTATTAGACATGGAAGAGAAGATGCATGCTATGACTGGGAAATGATACACGAAAGGGGCCTTTGTTGACCGTGGACTCTAGTTATATAAGTCTCTAGGAGCAATCCATTTTCAATCATGTGCGCATCAACCTGCACGGCACCCTCTTCTTCCTAATGAATGAGAAAGGCTGCCTGCCAGAATTTGGACTACAAAACAAATCCTTGTTTGTATGTTTTAACTTCTGAAGTTGACATTTTGAATTCTCTGCACAAACAAATTTGGCAACTCTTCTTAGCCAAATTTTTTGACATGGAGGACCTTATATCAATCCTCATTCATACACTGTGGAGCTTTTGATTAGAAATGATGACCAAAAGGAAGACAGAGAAAAAATGCTACGAGACTTCTTTTGCTTACATGAATCACACAGATTTTCTAGTCGACACAATTTACAAGTCAATCAAATAGTTTGAGTGGGAGTTTGACTACCCAATCTAGAATCGCACGCGTGTTGAAATCATGGGTTAACTTGTATTGCATACGATTAACTTTTATCGAACAGTAACACCATCACATGATGTACATGTTACACTTATTCTACTTGTATTATAGCATGTGTATTTTTTGAGATTAAGGATCAATTGTTTTTTGAGAACCAGACCATAATTCATGCGAGTGAGAATCAGTTGTCTTTCGGGAATTCCTCCAGCGGCTGAAACACCTACCCTGCTTCCAAGTACTACATGTTTAATTTTAAGTTCAAAATACTTAAAACTACAGCCATGTCAATATGGTTAGAAAGCAGTGTGAAAATTGGCTAAAATTACAGTGCTCTGTAAAAAGGTTTAATTTGAGAGAACTCTGTAACATGGTGATTGTGCTCTAGAAATTGGCTTAAATTACAGTGCTCAAATCTCTCGTTAAAATTAACCTTCATATGGCCAACAACAACAGCATGGGTGAAACAAACAGTCATCTACAATTGACCAAAAGTAAGTGGTACACAAAAAGTAATGTAGTTCAGCCTTATCCAAGAGATGACTAAAGAACACTTGCCTTGAGAGTGAGATCAAGTATCGCATGTTTTTTGAGAATCAGACCACAACATGAGAGTTGCCAGAAGAGCCACAGTTGCAGTTTCAACCCGTAATCGATGTGGGCCAAGACCAACAGAGATAGCACCAGCTTGCATTAATTCATTCACCTCTTTCTCAGTGAAGTCTGAAGCAAGAACATGGAAAAATAGATCCACAATCTTAAGTAGTACTCTCAGTATTGAAAACTAAACTACATTAGCTTATATGATATATTTATGAGTATACAAGAGGCATAGGATGAACATAAGGAGAGACTGAATACTAAGCACCAAACATACTGGAAAATCAGAGCACACAACCAATTGATGGTAGTTTATTCCAACATAAACCTTAATAGAAATTTGGGTAAATTTTACTCATAGTTTGACCCAGACTCTTTTTCTTACCAATTTTGTTTACAATTTGCTGCATACCTTCTAATTGCCTGACATTCAATTGATATTAAAGTTCTTATTAATTTTGGTTCGCCAATCACACCTCCAATTTGTTTCCAAAACCCTTCATCAAGTCAAATTCATAATTGGCCTAATCAATTTTGCATCAATCTGTCACCCTAAATCTCATTATTTGGGGATAGAAATGCAGGATTTTGGGGCTGTCCAGAAAACTAATTCAAAAGTGGAAAAGTTTCTGGTTTTCAAGTTTTATTTATATGCCCGGTGATTGGTATGCAGCAAAAGTAATAAAAAGAAAACATTTACAGGATGCATACTTACCACCTTCAGGTCCAACCACAATCAACCCACCGGACTCCGTTCCTGACAAAGTTAATGCACTAACAAGAGGAGTACCTTCTGCAACTGCCAAAAAAGCTAGCTTTGACTCTGCAACCTATGAAACAAAATTGTATATATGTAATTTAAATTAACAATGCAAAGGAAGAAAAGTTGATATCCTGAACAACATGAACATCAATGAGAAAAAGATGTCAAAGAGCATATTATTAATGTGTAACTACAACTCTCTGCCGTGAGAAAATTGCACGTAACATTTTAAGTACAAACGATACTAAAAGAATAAGAACAGTTTGTCACTGACCTATGCTATAGAACGGGCAGAATACACATCAATAAACCAACCTTTGAAATGAAACAAAATAGGAAGAAAGCACTCACAAGAGGTAAAAGGCCATTAATTTTCTTTGGAGGATTCAAGATCATTTCATGCAGCCGTTGACCTGTGAAAATATTCATGGGCAAAAAATTTGAATTTTATTATTTCAAATCGAAAGTTTTATAGGACACGTCTGTCAGCACTACATGTATATTAGAATAAGGGTGAAGCTTCTTTTACATTGTTTAGCTGCTGCCACATTGACACGCTGCAACCTGTCCAGTCGATTTTCTGAGACAGTAGGAGACCGTTCTGTCAGCAGAGGAGTTAAACTACTAGCCCCGAGCTCCTAATACAACAAATACAAAAACAGCAATTAGCAGCAATGGCGGTTATGCACTATCCCTATAGTCATCACAAAAACATGAATTATACCGTGCATTTCTCAACAAGCCAATCGGCTCGACCACCCTTTAAAGTACCTAAACAGGGGCAACATGTTAATATGTGACAACAATATTCCCCTATGCCTTAACCACTCATACAAAACATTCCCCCGGAATTGGAAATCTAAAGAACTCACCAAAAGCTGCAAATACATGCCATTGTGTGCTCTGTGGAAGAACTGACTTTGGATCTTCCAATGCCACAAAATCAAGTCCAGAGCGGTCGACGCTCTGTATTAAACCTTGTATCAAACCTCCTTTCCCATTGAAGAGCTCTACCCTTGCATGCATTATGTGGACAAACATTAAAATACACAAGTGTAATGCAATAAACCTCAATTTTCTAAACAAAATTGAACCTTTCATAGTTCCAAATTCAACGCAATCCAATTCCAATTTGTTCATTTAACATGAAATCAAATTGATGGAGTTGATGAGGAGTTAGGTACCTATCGTTTGTGCGCAATCTTAAAACTTTGGTCATGTGCCAGAACTCATCGCCTTGTACGCGAACTATGCCTCCCTGTATAATCATCAAGAGAACAAACAATAAGAGCCTACATTTACTCCGTGAATAAGTGAGAGAGAGAGAGAGAGTGTGTGTGCCTTGGAAGTAGGGAGGAGCTCGGAGAAGAAGCGAGGGAGGCCACCGCGGGACTGGTTGGAGTAATCTGAAGAAGAAGAAGAAGAAGAGAATGCTCGAGGGCTCAAGGTTCTGATAGAGAGCGACGAAGGATTCAAGCTCCACAGCCTTGCAAAACGAGGCCGTATTGGCGTTAGGGTTTGCATTTCCCACCAATTTCAGAGTGCTTGGAGTTGAGCTGTGCTTTTTCAAAGTTCTCCGCTCTGTTTTGGTGGGTGTTGTTTGGGAAAAGCATGCTATGTTGTTTGTAAACGACAATCATTTATCTACGACATGGACGACATAAAAAAGACATTTGAATAGTTCGTTTTACTGGTAGTGTTAAATTGATTTTGAACTTGACATGAAACTGAAACGGATCTAATCAGAGGGTGGTCCTTGCTTGCTGGTTGAAATGCACATAATTAAGTATTTATAATCAGATAATTTGATTACATAAGGATAATTATGGATATTCTTGTAATACAGAGAGCTTAGCATCGACTTTTTTAATAGGTGAAAGATAGACTACTTGTCAATTCGTACAAGTTCTTTGGCCACATCAATCATATCTGGCCTTGCTTCATTTTCGTCTTGGATGCATAACAATGCCAGTGCTAGAAAATCCTGCAGTTGTTGTTGTGCTTGCTCATCTCCCACGACTTCCTCAAGGATTTTAGGGTCCGCAATTGTCTCTATTTGAATCTGTCCACCAGGAACATTAAGTTTCGAATCTCCAATAAGGAGTTCAATTTCTGCTCCATGTCGTCTTGATGCAGCTCTTTGCGTCAAGAATACAAGTAAAAGCACACCAAAGATATAAACATCAGTTCTTTCTGAACTTCGACGTGAGTTTCGGTGAGTAGGGTCCATGTACGCCGATGTCCCTATTGCGAAATTGTCTTGAACATACAATTGGTCAGGTGGAATGGTTATGGAGAATGAAAAGTCGAAGAGTTTGGGAACATAGTCATCGTCCAATAAAATGCAGGTGGGTCTCAGATTCCTATGAACGATGGGCGTTGGAAAGGCAGTATGTAGGTATGTAAGTGCACTAGCAAGCTGCTTTGCAATACGCAGTCTAGTTTTCCACGGTAATAATTCATTATCCACTGCTAAACTTCCATCATTGTTGAGACCTCCCTTTCCTGCATTTTCAAACACCAAAGCTGGTGTATCAAACTCTAAGCAGCAGCCTAATAATTTCAAGGAATTCTTATGGGCGCTCATCTGCATTGATATGATAATATCACGAATAGCCCAGTCGACGATATAATGCTTCTTAATTATAACTGTTCGGTCATCTAGAATACCCCTGTAAATGTCGAAGTATGTTCCATCTGTAATAAAGCAAGAGCGATCAAAGTTGTTGGTAACTCTATTGAGCTCAGCAGCAGAGTAACAACGAATAGGATGAGATTTTCCATCACAAGAAGCAATTAGATCCTCTAGTAACATGCTTCCATTCTTCAAGAATGATCTCTTTCTTTCCTCCTTTTCCTCCTTTCGCTTTATACGTGGAATGATTGAGAACCTGATATATATGTACACACACGAAAATTTTGGGCTTTCGTCATATTCATGGATTACTTTGATTTACAACAGAATTTTGGGCTTCAGCCGCACGAGAATTTTAACTTACCAAAAAAACCTTGAAGGAAAGGAAAGCTATATACTTTTTAGACTTGAAAAAAAAAAACTTACAAGGCTTTGGATGCCATTGTTTACACTTGAAATTTCTCTGTTTAGCACACAGGCCCCTTAGAACTGGACTCGGATTGCCCCAAACTAAACTGTAATTTGTTGATATCTCCTTCCCTGTATGCTGCAGATTTCGTACTCAAGCATTAGTTTAGCTCGTGAGTTTCAGCTTCTCTGAGAATTCTGTAACAGTTTCCAAGTTTATTGATGAAGCTTTGCGGGGCCAATGCCCTATCATGATTGGTAGGAATAATCTGCAGTGGGACCTAAAAACCCAACGTTTTAAATTTATTTTAGAAAGAGTTTTTGCCGCATACTACTGAAACACCATCAGAGCTCAAATTATAAATATGCAAATCAATATTCTTTTTCATCGTGAGACTATCTTAGCATTTTAAAAAGATATTTGTTTCTTTTTGCTTGTCCAAATCTATAAACATTTGTTTAATCAAATTGGGAAGATGCATGGCAGCTGCGCCCAACTGAAGGGTAGACCTGTTGACTTGACTTGACTCCACTTGATTCTTTTTAGATTTATAACGCGTTTGCTTGGAGATCATGGGACGAATCTATTCGGTGGAGTTGGAATTTCCAAGTTGTATCTCTAGAAACCACTCATTAATTATTCGTTTGTACTCCTAAAAAGTATATATCATCACCCTCTTCCTCGTCATCGTCTTTTCCGTGTTCCTTCCTCCCCCAAACAATCACCTTTTGAGTTGAAAGAAAAATTGTAATATCAAGAAAACCTCAAAAGGCCCATTATTAAGAGCACTTCCACCCGTGAGCTCAGCCAGACACAGCCTGACATCAGTGAATGAATTTGTTTTTTGAAAAATTACCAAAAAAATTCATTTGAGAAAGAGTATAGTTTTGAAGTTTATTGCTATGGTTAAGTCAACGATGCCATTGCCATCGAATGATCAATGTCCAGTGGGGCCGACCAAAGCTATTTACACGAAATTACTATTTTCCCTTTTCATTATCAGACACAAAGAAAAACATAATTACTCAATAACTTACAAACAAAGAAACAAGAAGAACTTGCCTTGAAATTGCTAGAGCACCAAAAATATACACAACAGAGCCCCACACAACCAACAGCTTCGGCTGAATAAACAGAGCAAAACGGGAAGGTGCATGGCAAATAAGTTGTCCCATGTCGGCTTGACTTTGCATAGTTAATTAGAGAGAATTACTTGGAAATGATAGACTTCTCAATTCTCAGGAGTTCTTTCGCCACATCCATCATATCTGGCCTTACTTCACTTTCTTCTTGGGTGCATGACAATGCCAGTGCTAGGAAATCATGCAAGTGCTGTCGTGCTTGCTCATCTCCCCCTACCTCCCCTAAGATTTTAGGGTCCGCAATTGTTTGAATCTGCCCAATATCTGAAGCTTTCACATATGCAATAATTGATAGGTATTCTCCTGCCTCATATGCATCCACAGCCTTTTGTCCCGTTAAAAATACAAGTAAAAGCACACCAAAACTATAAACATCACTTTTTTCTGAAATGTAACCAGACTTCATATAGGAAGGATCAAGGAAACCAAATGTTCCTTTCACCTCATCATCAGCATGTGATTTCATGGGAGGAATGGTTATGGAGAGTCCGAAGTTAGAGAGTTTCGGAGCATAGTCATGGTCCAAGAAAATAGAACTGGGTTTTAGAGCCCTATGAATTATGGGTCTGGGAAAGGCGGTATGTAAATATGTGATTGCACTAGCAAGTTGAATTGCAATGCGCAGTCTAGTTTTCCATGGTAATGAGGATTGGTTTTCAGTAGTCCTTAAACCTCCTTGATCGTTGAGAACTCCTTCTATTGCATATTCATGCACCAAAGCTGGTATAGGGATCTCTAAGCAGCAGCCCAAGAGTTTCAAAACATTCTTATGGTTGCTCATCTGCATCGATATGATAATGTCACGGATGGCCACGGACCTAGCTTCATCCCCAGTCCCCATGAACTTCTTAATGATGATTGATCGGCCGTCTAGGAAACCCCTGAACATTTTGTAACCACCATAAACATGTATAGAATGATGAAATTTATACTTCGGTGCTGAAAAATCTTGTATAATGCGAGAAGGATCGAAGTTGTTGGTTGCCCTGATGAGATCAGCAGCAGAGTAACACCGAATAGGATTAGATTTTCCATCACAAGAAGCAATGAGATCCTCTAGTAAGATGCTTCCATTATCCAAGAATGATATCTCTCTTTCCTTCTTGTTACTGCTCAAACATGGAACCAATGGGAAGAACCTGATACAAATATATATACATATAGGAAAAACACAAAACAGATTAATTAAATTATTATAATGATGAAAATGATTTTGCCACTGGCATAACACCTTCCAGATATCACCCATTTCCTTTCATTTTCTCTTTTGAATTTGACATGACAGTCTACGAGATCAAATCTACGGATTTATTTCCTCACAAATGAACTTAAGGCTTCAGCCTTCATAAATTTTTTGATCTAGCCTTCATTAATTTGATTAGTTTCACTAATATCAAATATTAGAAGCAAAAATGAAAATAATTATAGGAATATCTCAAATTAGTTCTAAATCAAAATAATCCATATATAAGGATAAATAATCAGAACTTACAAGGTTTTGGATGGCATTCTTCACTTTTTGCTGTCTAGCACCAAGTCCCCTCAGAATCGGAATCAGATTGCTCAAAATAAACAGCAATTTTGTTGATTCTTCCGCCCAGATCCATTGCAGATATCATGTGCAAGCAGCTGTTTATTTCGTTAGTTTCATTTTCTTTTACAGGAATCTTGCATTTGAGAAGGAAGATAGGTTTGAAGCCTTATTGGTATGTGTAGAAAGGTCAACAATAACATGCGCCGCCCTCATATATTTGACTTATAGGACGACTTACTAACCAAGTTGGCAAACTGCAAGCCATCTAGCCAAGTTGTATATCAAGAAACCATTCATTATTCAGATTATTTTTATTTATCTTCACCCTTTTCCTAGTCATTATGTTTTCTGTTTTTCATTCCTTCCTCCAAACCCCATACAATCACCATTTGATTTGAACAAAAACACGCAGCATCAAGAAATCGTCAAATAATGAGAAAAATAACTTGCCTTGAAATCGGTTGAGCATGCATAAGATATACACAAAGCAAACTAGGTAGCTGCAGGTTCACTAGTAGCCAAGCTATAGCTAGCTAAGGCAAGATATTTCCACCCTGTCTACAGGATACCAAACGGGCCCTTATCATCAACTCATTAATAGGTAAAAAAAAACTACAGCTAGCTATAGCTAAGGCAAGATAGACTTGTCAATTCGTACAAGCTCTTTGGCCACATCAATCATATCTGGCCTTGCTTCATTTTCGTCTTGGATGCATAACAATGCCAGTGCTAGAAAATCCTGCAGTTGTTGTTGTGCTTGCTCATCTCCCACGACTTCCTCAAGGATTTTAGGGTCCGCAATTGTCTCTATTTGAATCTGTCCACCAGGAACATTAAGTTTCGAATCTCCAATAAGGAGTTCAATTTCTGCTCCATGTCGTCTTGATGCAGCTCTTTGCGTCAAGAATACAAGTAAAAGCACACCAAAGATATAAACATCAGTTCTTTCTGAACTTCGACGTGAGTTTCGGTGAGTAGGGTCCATGTACGCCGATGTCCCTATTGCGAAATTGTCTTGAACATACAATTGGTCAGGTGGAATGGTTATGGAGAATGAAAAGTCGAAGAGTTTGGGAACATAGTCATCGTCCAATAAAATGCAGGTGGGTCTCAGATTCCTATGAACGATGGGCGTTGGAAAGGCAGTATGTAGGTATGTAAGTGCACTAGCAAGCTGCTTTGCAATACGCAGTCTAGTTTTCCACGGTAATAATTCATTATCCACTGCTAAACTTCCATCATTGTTGAGACCTCCCTTTCCTGCATTTTCAAACACCAAAGCTGGTGTATCAAACTCTAAGCAGCAGCCTAATAATTTCAAGGAATTCTTATGGGCGCTCATCTGCATTGATATGATAATATCACGAATAGCCCAGTCGACGATATAATGCTTCTTAATTATAACTGTTCGGTCATCTAGAATACCCCTGTAAATGTCGAAGTATGTTCCATCTGTAATAAAGCAAGAGCGATCAAAGTTGTTGGTAACTCTATTGAGCTCAGCAGCAGAGTAACAACGAATAGGATGAGATTTTCCATCACAAGAAGCAATTAGATCCTCTAGTAACATGCTTCCATTCTTCAAGAATGATCTCTTTCTTTCCTCCTTTTCCTCCTTTCGCTTTATACGTGGAATGATTGAGAATGTGAAGTTGAGGTTCCACCCTAAAACCAATTGGCAATGGGGGTAGTAGCCCAACTCCTTATAAGTCCTTGCAAGGTTTCACAACTTTCCAATGTGGCACTCTTTACCTTCACATTCTCACAATATGATTTTTGGTCTTCGTAATTTGGGTGAAGTTCTACTTTGCTGCATTTTCATGCACCAGAGCTGGGAGAGAAAACTCTAAGCAGCAACCTAATAATTTCAAAGCATACTTATGGGTGCTCATCTGCATTGATATGATAATATCACGAATAGCATAAGACCTAGCTTCATCCTTGTTGATGTATTCCTGTGTGATGTACTTCTTAATGATAATTGTTCGGTCGTCTAGAATACCCCTGAACATTTGGTAGCATGGTGAAACGTCTTCCATAATAATGCAAGAAGGATCGAAGTTGTTGGTAGCCCTCATGAGCTCAGCAGCAGAGTAACAACGAATAGGATTAGATTTGCCATCACAAGAAGCAATGAGATCCTCTAATAACATGCTTCCATTGTCCAAGAATGATCTCTCGCTTTCCTTCTTGCTCAAACGTGAAACCAACGGGAAGAACCTGATACAAATATATATAATGTTGAAATGGATCTGGCCAATGACAGAACACCTTCCAGATAACTTGAATACCCCATTTTCCTTTCATTTTTGCATTTGAATTTCACATGAAAGTTTATGAGATCGAATCTAAGGTTTTCTTTCCTTACAAATGAACTGTTAGACTTCAGCCTCATGAAAATTTTGATTTAGCATACAAGATCAAATCTTTGACATCAATTAAAATTTAAGTTAATGTTGTTGAAAAACAGTCACACATTATTTCGATTAGTTGCATAATATGAAGTATCAGAAGCAAGCAAGAATGAAAATAATTATAGGAATATCTCAAATCAGGTCTAAATTGAAAACAGCCATGCATAATCATTAAAAAAAAAAAAAAAGGGGGGAACTTACCAGACTTTCCATGACATTGTTCGGTTTTTTGCTTTGCAGCACTAAGTCCCCTCAGAATTGGAATCAGATTGCACAAAATAAGCAGTAACTTGTTGATTATTTCTCCGCAGAGTCCAGTGCGGATCTCATGTGCAAGCAGCAATGTATTTCTTTAGTTTCATTTCCTTTTACTGAAACCTTCCATTTGAGAAGGAACAGAGGTTTGAAGTTCAGTCGTATGCGTAGAAAGGTCAACAAAAATTATGTTTATGTATTTTTAATATCACATGCGCCCTCATATATTGACTTATAGGACGACTTACTAACCAAGTTGGAAAACTGCAAGCCATCTTACCATACCAAGTTGCATCTCAATAAACCACTCATCATTCGTATTCTTAAAAAATATCATCACCCTTTTCCCAGTCGTTGTCTCTTCTGTTTGTCGGCCTTCCCTCCAACCCTAATCAGCAATTGACTTGAAAAAACAAAAATGCAACATAAATAATTCACAAATGATGAGCAAAATTTAAAATCTAAATGAACTTACGTTGAAATTGGTTGAGCATACAAAAGACATACACAAAGCAAAGCTAACTGCAATAGTTCTATTGTGACTCTTTCTACTAAACGCCTAGCAAGAAAGCACCTACTAATTACATGCCAAAATACCCTTTCCTCCCTGTTTATGATCAAACGCAACCAAAAAGAAAGCACTATTCAAAAATACAAGGAACCTGGGTCATTGTGACATAATCACAAACACCAGCCATGCCAGATTTTCGGGTCAAATGTTCTTTTCTGTTCCTCATTTCTGTTGGAATATTGGGTTTTTGTGTTCTAGCTTCTGGGTTTCTTGGTGGGGAAACATGTGTTTTGGCGCCAATGAGTTTGCTTCCTCAATTGTACTTACTTGCCTTGAAATTGGTTGGGCACAAAAGAAAAAAAAAATGAAAAAAGCAAAATCCATTAGCCTCTCATCATCTATGGCTTCGAAAGCATTTAAATTTTGTAACAATTTAGAAATGAGTACATAAAATGTATGTTGGTCTTAGATCCCTACGGCTGATGGGCCTGAGAAACGCAGTATGAAGATATATTCAGCTGCATTAGCAAGTTGCTTTACAATACTCACATGAGAGATCTAGATTCTAGTCTCAGCTTTTATATTAGCTACAAATTAACAGGAAAAAGAACATAATAGTAATGTATTGACAACCAACAACAAAAATCATAATAAAGGGTATACAGAGTTCAACATTAACAGAAAAGAGAGATCAACTTCCGAACAATAGTCATGTTGTTGAACCCATATCCAATTGTTGGTCCTTTTTTCCGCCAATATATATTTTTTAATAACAAATATAGTGGATTGAAGCTAGCTGGGCAAAATAGACTCGTCGATTCGAACGAGTTCCCTCGCCACATTGCTCATATATGGCCTTCCTTCAATTTCTTCTTTAGTGCATGACAATACCAGTTCTAGGAAATCATACAACTGCTGTTCTACTTGCTCATTTCCCCCTACCTCCTCTAAGATTTTAGGGTCCACAATTGCCTGAAGCTGGTAAGCATGTGATCTCACATAAACAGTAAGTGAACTATACCTTCCTTCTTCCTGTATAATTGGGCAAGCTCTTCGTCCCGTCAAGAATACAAGTAAAAGCACACCAAAACTATACACATCAGTTTTTTCTGAGATGCGGCCAGACATCATGTATGCAGGGTCAATGTACCCAATTGTCCCTTTCGGATCATCTTCAGCATCAGAATACGTAGGAGGAATGGTTATGGAGAGTGAGAAGTTGGAGAGTTTGGGAACATAGTTGTGGTCCAAGAAAATACAACCAGGTTTTAGATCCCTATGAATTACGGGACTGGGAAGGGCGGTATGGAGATACGTAACTGCACTAGCAAGCTGCTTTGCAATACGCAGTCTAATATTCCATGGTAATATTAAGGGTTGATCTTCATTGTCTCTTAAACTTCCATCACCTTCAAGAACTCCTTTTGCGGCATTTTCAAGCACCAGGGCGGGTAGAGGGAACTCTAAGCAGCAGCCCAAGAGTTTCAAAACATTCTCATGGTTGCTCATATGTATTGAAACAACAATGTCACGAATTGCCCGGGACCGAACATCATCCTCATTGCCCCCTAAGTCATGGGGCAAGCTCCCAATGGAGTACTTGGCAACGATAATCGACCGGTCGTTTAGAAATCCCCTGAACATTGTGTAGTTTAAATCCTTTCGTACAATGCAAGAAGGATGGAAGTTGTTGGTTGCCCTGATGAGGTCATCAGCAGAGTAACAATGAACAGGATGAGATGAACCATCACAAGAAGCAATTAGATCCTCTAATAATTTACTCAGATTCTTGTAGTATGATGACTCAATATCAGCATCTCTTCCCTCCTTTCCCAAGCATGGCAACATTGAGAACCTGATAGAATATATCCGTGTAACACAATAAATTAATGAAACTATATTTGTTTTATTGGCCAAAAATGAAAATAAAATGATGAAATTGAAATAATCTCTCCCAAGGGACGCATGTGATGTGAGACTATGCTAACAAACTCTGCATACTTCATATGAAATTCCAAGATATATAATCTGAGCTTTTAGAACTTACAATTAAAATCTACAATCAGGTTTAAAATTGAAGCTACATATTATCCATGAAAACTTGAACTTACCATTGCAAGAGTTTTGATGGCATTGTTTCTGCTTTAGATTGCACCAAGTAAACAGTAATTGATCGATTTCTCCACCCAGGCCACTCCGTCAATTTGATTTTCTTCTGCAGATGGATGGATGGATGGATGGATGGATGGATATGGCTTTCATTTGAGAATGAGTAGAGTTCTGAAGTTTATTGCTATGCTTTCCAAGGTCAACGATGCCATCGAATGATCAACGTACAGTGGAGCCGGTCAAAGAAGTTTACAGGAAATTACTATTTTCCCCTTTCATTATCAGACAAAAAGAAAACGAAAACAATTAGCAAAATTCAATGAAGTTGCCTTGAAATTGCCAACCAACAGCTTCGGCTGAATAAACAGAGCAAATCTATTCAGACTTCATCTCCTCCACTGCCTTCCTCATTTCCCCAACTGCCTTTCACATCAACCATATCTGCCCTCACTCCTTCCAAATGGATATTACAAATGATAACTGAACATTACAAATTTTCTTTTGGGAACTATGAATTACAGAAAAAGATTAGAGACCGGGTTGAATATTCAAATATAGAGAGCTTAACATTAACATTTTAACAACGAGAGACCCAAATGAGCAAAGTGTAGCTCACATTCATTTTGTGCTTACTAATTACATGCCAAGGTACAAGTTTTCCCTTTTCATGATCAAACAAAACCATGAAGTACAGTCACTTAAAAAGTACTATTTCCCATTGACACTACCCAAAATAGTACAAGTCACTTAGGACATTGTGACATTATCACAAACACCTACCATGTAAAAAACAACACACAAAAAACCCTCCAAATCAATCGTCTTCTTCCTCACCAGATTCACCATCACTATCATGGCTCTCTAAAACAGTACCATCACCTTGATACCCACCTCCCAAATCACAAACCCTAATCCACACATCCTCAGGAACCGGCACAACCGACAGCCTCGGCTGCCTAAACAGAGCAAAACCCTTGAGCCCCTTCTCCCCCTTCATCTCCTTTAAGTCCACCGGCCTCCTCATCTCCCCAACCGCCTTCACATCAACCACGCCATCGTCTCCGCCGTCTGAATACCATTCCCGAACAACCGCGACCACGCCAACTACGCGGCGGGCCTTGGCGCCAGAGTGGTAGAAGAAGCAGAGGTCACCGAGTTTCATGGACTTGAGGTTCTTCTGGGCTTGCTTGTTTTTCACACCATCCCACTTGGTTACGCCCCCATTGGCTGCTTGGTCCTCCCACGACCACTCTCCTGGCTCCGTCTTCAGAAGCCAGTAGTGTTTCTCTTCGCCCATCGATAACGTCTGCTTTTCCTTTCTGTTGCAATATTGGGTTTTGTGTTGTGGCTTTTGGCGGGGAAAGTACGTGTTTTAGCGCCAAGAGAGAGTTGTCATCTATCTGTCAACTACCATCTAAGATTTTCACTCATGACTGGTTACCTGATTTGGGCTAATTGCTTGGACCTTTTTTCAATTTTGGGCCATAATACTGTCTAATCCTACTTAGTAAATTCGCCCATAATTTGTACATACCTATGTACATATTTTTTTTTAAATACTTTCATTTCACAGACATTTCAAAAATATGATAACATATACGTTTTTAAACTACACTTACAATACACAAATATTTATATATATTTTTCACGTTTAATACATATATTTTGTATCAATTTTTGAATAATAAAAATCAAATTCATGTATATTTTCAGATGTTATTGAATAATAACACTATATACATTAAATATTTTACATAAATAATACAAAATAAGCATTGCGCAAGCAAGATAAGACTTGTGAATTCGTACGAGTTCTTTGGCGACGTCAATCATATATGGCCTTGCTTCATTTTGGGTTTGGATGCATGACAATGCAAGTGCTAGGAAATCCCGCAATTGTTGTTGTTCTTGCTCAGCTTCACCTACCTCCTAGAAGATTTTAGGGTCTACAATGTTGTGAATTTGAATTTGGCTATCAGAAACATGAAATTTCAAATTTGCAGTAATTGCAGTTCTTCCCGTCAAGAGTACAAGTAAAAGAACACCAAAGCTATAAACATCAGTTTTTTCCGTAATGTAACCAGTTGCCAGGTAGTTGGGGTCAGCATACCCATTTGTCCATTTCAAGGTATCTTCTTCAACATGGGATTGCTTAGGAGGAATGGTTATGGAGAAAGAAAAGTTGGAGAGTTTTGGAACATAGTCGTCATCCAAAAAAATGCAGCTGGAACTTAGGCCCCTATGAATGATGGGTCTCGAAAAGGCGGTATGGAGATATGTAAGTGCATTAGCAAGCTGCTTTGCAATACGCAGTCTAGTTTTCCATGGTAAAAAGGATTGACTTTCGTCATCCCCGCTTAAACTTCCATCATCCCTGAGAACTCCTTTTGCTGCACCTTCATGCACCAGAGCTGGGAGAGAAAACTCTAAGCAGCAACCTAATAATTTCAAAGCATTCTTATGTGTGCTCATCTGCATTGATATGACAATATCACGAATAGCCCAAGACCTAGCTTCATCCTTGTCGGGCCAGTCTCTTGTAATGATGTACTTCTTAACGATAATTGTTTGGTCGTCCAGAATACCCCTGAACATCGTGTAGTATACTGAAGCCTCTTCTACAATGCAACAAGGATCGAAGTTGTTGGTAACCCTAACGAGCTCAGCAGCAGAGTAATAACGAATGGGAGTAGATTTGCCATCACAAGAAGCAATAAGATCCTTTAGTAAGATGCTTCCATTCTTCAACAATGATCTCTCTCTTCCACTTTTTCTCACACATTGGAGCAAAGAGAACCTAATAGATATAGACACACAACACCACACAAACACATAAAGAATGAATTTTAAAAAATGAGTAAATGATTCTCACGAAAACATGAAACAAGCACACTTTGCTTTCATTTTATCATTTTGTTCTTCGGAACTTCACATGAGATCCAAAGAAATTTTTTTATTTTTTTTATTTTTGTCGAGAAATCCAAAGACATAAAAAACCTCTTCAAGTGATAAGCTCTGCAAGGAGATGAAAAACAATCATATACTTAGTTGTGAGCTTTCTTTTTCATCATATGTGTGGAAGGAGAAATTATTGTATGATGTTATACTGTATGATCACGTGTCCATTCAAGTGTTATAATATGAGTAGACGACATGGTTCATATTTTCTACTTTTAGGGTAATAAGTATCCACTTACATTATAACACGTGGACAAGTTGTACTATGTGCCCATACTTCATACCACACGTGTGGACGAATTCGTGTCCTACCACGTCCTGTATATGGTCTCCAATATTCAAGGATTAAGGGTCCGTTTGGGACTGTTTCTCTAGGAAGTACTTCTGCTCATAAGCGCTTCTAACAAAAGAGCTTTTATAATAAAAATGTTGAATTTTTCTTTATTAAAAAAAAATCCAATTGCTTCCTGAAGAAGCACATAGCAAGTGCTTCTCCAGAAAGCGCTTCTATGCCCCAGAAGTACTTCTAAACTATTATACCAAACGATGTCATAAGCACTTTTAGCATTTCCATAAGCACTCCCAAACATACCCTAATTTGCTTACAAAATAATTTTGGGCTTCAACCATTAAAGTTTTGATTTGGTAAAAACCCCTGAAGTTGATTAAAATTTTATATAATGTTAACAAAATGAAATGATATTTTTAATTTGATTAGCTTGCTTGCTTCCTTTTATGCACTATCAAATATCAGCACCCATAAAAGAAATAAATTAAAGGAACATCTCAAGTTATATTAAAATCATACCTTACAAGATGAGCGAAGGAAAAAAAACAAAAACAAAAACAGCGAAAAGAAAACTTACAAGACTTTGGATAACATTGTTTACAATTCAAATGCATCTCTTTAGCACCTAGGCCCCTTGGAACTCTTAGAAGTACGTTAGAACTGGATTCAGATTGTTCCAAGTAAAACAGTAATTTGTTGATATCTCCTCCAACTACTGTAGATTTCTTCTCGTTTCTTGTTGGAGCAGCAGTTTAGCTCCTTTTTTCTGTTGAAATGCAGCAGTTTAGCTCTTTATTACTTTCATTTTGTTTGAGAATTACTAGAGTTTTGAATTGATATGTTTTGCAGGGTCAACGCCATATTATTTATGATAGGTAGGAGGAAGGAATGGCATGCGGTGGGATACAAATTTTTTTAATGAACTGAGGAGGAATTTTCAAGGATATTTGTTTCTTTTGGTTGTCCAAATGTTTAAACATTGGGAAGATGCATGGCACTTTCTAATCCTGACCTAATATATATGAGAAATGCAATTCCAAGTCGTCCAATGTGATTTTACTCAACACTCGCCTTGTATGAATTTCCACGTTAAATTAATTTAAGAAAATCTGAAAACCACCAAAATCCAACTAAAACCAAGTCCACCCATAATCTAATCATGTATCAACCCCAACGTTAATATAATGCAAATTGTCGAATTTTTATTTTCATAACGGGCCCATTTGATAGGGACACATAGGCTCCACTATCGGAAAGGCTATAATGAGGAGTTTAGAGTGAGGAGCTTATTTGAGGAGTTCAATCCCACCATAAATAAATATGAGAAAATCAATGGACTTAAATATTTTAAATGATTTTACGGTGGGATTGAACCCCTCAAATAAGCTCCTCATTCTAAACTCCTCATCGTAGAAACTCCCCTCGACCATTGGCCCGAAATTTTTTAGCCCTTAGATAGAATCTGAGTTTAGCCTATTTGAGATAAGGCAGGTCCTGTCTAGCATGTGCAACTCCTAGGGTCGAAAAAGTTCGTAATTGGGTAGTGACAGGACTCACTCCGAATTTCTCGAAACCCGAGACTAATCCTATGGAAATTCCCGACATCACCCCGATGTCGGGCCCACTTCTAAAACTATATCCTTTTTCCCAAAAAGGAATAAGGGCACGAGACTTTCTACCGAAATTTCGACAAAATCTCCCCTGTAAATTGAACATTCTCCAAATTTAAACCTGCATAAAAATTTACAATTTAATATCCCAACTGTCAGCACACACAATGTAATTGCACACGTTATGCAAGTTTGGTCCAGAACAGATGGTCGGATCGCTCACGATCGCACAATTGAACGATTATTATAAAACGCAAACTTTAAGTTATTAAATCAGAACATCCGGAGCTCCGATCCATGATCCGTAAATTCCAACACGATCCTAGGAATGCCTAGATCCACATATATTAAATTCAAGACTATCCAACGGTTCAAATCTATTGAACCCGGATAACGCACAATATGCAAAATCCGTTCGATAGTCAAACGACATCCGAATTAAAATCCGCAAAATCCTACGTGCTCGTGAGGACCAAGGGATCATTCTAGGACTGAATGTGGTCCCCACCCTGCTGCCCACGCGCCCCCACACGAGCCGGCAGCGCGTGGGTGGCTTGATCAATTTTGGCGGCCGGAAAAACTCCAAACCCCTGGCCAAGACTCCCAAGTTAGGTAAATCCCATATATAGTGGAGCAACTTTTGTTTTGGACCTACCACAAAATGTAGATGGAAGTGGCCGGAATCGGAGGCCGAAAACCGGCCAAACTTCCATCGCTTAATCGACCTTCAAAACGCAGCAATCTCTCAAATCTAACACAACTGACAGTAAGAAAAGCTCGAGAGGTTTAGAATCCATACCTGGATCGTTGAAAATGGTGGCCGGACGACGACGAACGTAGCCGGCGAAGTTTCTGTCAAAACCGGAGCGATTCAGAGCTTTTTCCGCCGGAATTCGGCGGTTCCAAGGGGGTTAGTCGGAAAAGGAAGAGGGAGCGATGGCGGTTCGATCGAGTCCGACCTCGTGGCCGGTGGTGGTCCGTGATGGCAACGGTGGCTCTTGGAAGCCACGGTTGGGAAGGAAAAAAAACGAAGGGGGATGGGCTGCTTGCGGGGTGGAGAGAGATAGAAAAATCAGATTTTTTTATCAAACTCTTTTCGCAAAAATTACAGTTATGCCATTGAGGGTATTTTGATCGTATCTCTCTCGATACAACTCCGATTCAAGCCCACCACGTGTCTACGGACTCACCTCGCCGTGTTCTACGCAACGGTACAATCGAAATTCCCAAATTATTTCCCGATCAAAAAGCCAACTCTAAACCTAATAAAATATTATAGGAGTAAAGTGGTCTTTTATCCTGTTTAATTAATAATTAAACATTTATTTAGGACCGGGTCGTTACAGGTAGGACTTGAGTTAAGGCCAATTTTACAGGCCTGCCCTCTAGTACATAATTAATATAGTACATTAGATCGTTAATTATATGGCGACTAAAATTATTTCAATTTAGCATAGCAAACTTTTTTTACCCAAAAAAAAAAAAAACAAACAAACTAGCAAACTTTCACTTTAGAAATTCATTCCATTGGTATGTACTATGTAGTTGTCTTTGGTCATAAAAAAACAAATAGAGATATGCGCATTCTTTTGTATATCTAATTTTTTGGGTTGTTTTTTTTTTTTTCACGAAGGGGGGAAGCTATGAATCGGGAAATTTAGATAAGGAAATCAAGGTATTGGAATCAGATCAACTTACTCCCCAAGTTGATCCCATTCCTGGTTTTGAGAGGGTATTCGATTATAGATTTTAAGGTGGAAGTTGATCCCTTTCTTGGTTTTGAGAGTGTATCCACATAAATTTTTTTATTCCTTAAGTATTAGTAAATATAGGGGAAGTTAGAAGTTGGAATCATTTCAATAACCATGTGTTAGTAAACACTGAAGAAACATGAACTGGAATCATTCTAATACCCTTTCTTAAGCTTATATCAAACCAGCAATAATTTACCCCAAATTTTTACAATAGTAAGGTGCATGCATAAACCTTCGGTTTTGGTTTGTTGCAAGCCGTGTGTAAGTCCTGGGCGCACCTCAATTTTTGGTTATTGTCGAAAATTTGCAAAAAATAAAAATACATCATTGCTATTTTCTAAAAAGAGATGGAATTAGTTTGTGTTAATTTTGATCAATAAAGTTTTAAATTTTTCTGATTTGCATTATAATTTTTTTAGTTACCGGATCACTGACCACCTGGCAAGTGTCGGTTGTGGTGAAGCCAAATTAAATTATGTAGCTATAGCTTGTTACCCATAAAAATTATGTAGCTATCTGCGATACTGCCAAATTAACTGATTTATATAGGCACAACTGCACTGCACAATGGATGTGGATGGTCGGCCATTAATGACTATAACAAACAAGCTCATGTCCAATTGTGATCGCAAAAACCACATACCATTTATATTCATATACGTAGCACTCAATCCATTCATACCATTCATTATTTTTCAACCAATATGACGGAAATGGGGTAGAGTAGAAGCCATGAGTGTGTGTGTGTGATTAAAATTTAAATGACTCTTCATGATAATGATCGATTGAGTCATGCCACCATTAAAATTTTTCAACCATGCAGCATATGCGTGTTATGTCAATTAGATATGACGGTGTGCAAGGGCAGAACCATGAATTTTTCAATGGATGGGAAGCGAATAAATGAGCTAGCTATGGAAACATAGACTTCTCAATTCGCATGAGTTCCTTTGCCACATCGATCATATCTGGCCGTAATTCACTTCTGTATCGGGTGCATAACAATGCCAGTGCTGTGAAATCATGTAAGTCTTGTCGTGCTTTCTCATCTTCCCCTACCTCCTCAAAGATTTTAGGATCCACAGTTTCCTGAATTTGACCATCACTGGCACTAGCATATGGAATATTTTGTTCGTCTCCTTCTGGGAGATAAAATTTCAGAGCTTCTCTTTGTCTCGTCAAGAATACAAGTAAAAGCATTCCAAGCCATAAACATCAGTTTTCTCTGAAATGTGGAAATACATCAGGTAGGCAGGGTCCAAGTACCCCAGTGTCCCTTGCACTTCAGTTGTAACATCCCGAGGAATGGTTATAGATAATGAGAAGTTGCTGATTTTTGGAACAAAGTCATGGTCCAAGAAAATACAGCTGGGTGTTAGACTCCTATGGATGATGGTTCTGGGAAACGCAGTATGGAGAAATGTGAGCACATTAGCAAGCTGCTTTGCAATACGCAGTCTAGTTTTCCATGGTAACAAGGATTGATCGTTAGGCCCCAAACCTCCTCGACTGTTGAGAACTCCTTTTGCTGCATTTTCATGCACCAGAGCTGCTACAGGGAACTCTAAGCAACAACCCAAGAGTTTCAAAACATTGTTATGGTTGCTCACCTGCATTGAAATGATAATGTCACAAATAGCAAGGGACCTAGCTTCATCCTCATAATTCTCCCACATGAACTTCTTAACGACAATTGACCGGTCATCTAGAAAACCCCTGAACATTTGGTAATTTCTATACTACAAGAAGGATCGAAGTTGTTGGTTGCCCTGATAAGCTCATCAGCAGAGTAAGTGCGAATAGGATTAGTAAATTTGGCACCACAAGAAGCAATGAGATTCTCTAATAACATGCTTCCATTCTTCAAGAATGATGATCCATTATCAGTATCTCTTTCCACTTTCTCAAACACGGAAGCAATGAGAACCTGATATAAGTGTCAACTTAGATAGTTAATATAGTGGATTGAAGCTAGCTGGGCAAAGTAGACTCGTGGTAATAATAAGGATTGATCTCCATTAACCCCACTTAAACTTCTCCTCCACTGGCTTCCTAATTTCCCCAACTGCTTTTCACATCAACCATATCTGCCCTCACTCCTACCAAATGGATGTTACAAATGATAACAGAACATTACAAATTTTCTTTTGGGAACTATGAATTACAGAAGAAGCTTAGATAGTGGGTTGAATATTCAAATATAGAGGGCTTAATATTAACAGTTCAACAGTGACAGAGTCAAATGAGCAAAGTGTAGCTCACATTCATTTTGTGCTTGTTAAAAGCCTACTAATTACATGCCAAGGTACAAGTTTTCCCTTTTCATGATCAAACAAAACCATGAAGTACAGTCACTTAAAAAGTACTATTTCCCATTGACACTACCCAAAATAGTACAAGTCACTTAGGACATTGTGACATTATCACAAACACCTACCTGCAAAAAACAACATACAAAAAACCCTCCAAATCAATCGTCTTCTTCCTCACCAGATTCACCATCACTATCATGGTCTCTAAAACAGTACCATCACCTTGATACCCACCTCCCAAATCACAAACCCTAATCCACACATCCTCAGGAACCGGCACAACCGACAGCCTCGGCTGCTTAAACAGAGCAAAACCCTTGAGCCCCTTCTCCCCCTTCATCTCCTTTAAGTCCACTGGCCTCCTCATCTCCCCAACTGCCTTCACAGCCACCGTCCCATCATCGCCGCTGTCCGAATACCATTCCCGAACAACAGTCACAACGCCGACTACACGGCGGGCCTTGGCGCCGGAGTGGTAGAAGAAGCAGAGGTCACCGAGTTTCATGGACTTGAGGTGCTTCTGGGCTTGCTTGTTTTTGACGCCATCCCACTTGGTTACGCCTCCATTGGCTGCTTGGTTCTCCCACGACCACTCTCCTGGCTCTGTCTTCAGAAGCCAATACTGTTTCTCTTCGCTCATTGAGGAAATTCTCTTCTCTTTGCTTCTTTTTTCTTTTTGGGTCAATGGCTCTTCCTTTTTTAAAAATTAGGGAGAAAGGGTAGAGCGGCTATACTTTTTCTTTGTAAAAAATTAGGAATTTCCGGGTATAGCCGGTCAGCTTTAATATTTCTTTTTTAAAAAATAAAAAACCGAGTATAGCCGTCCGGCTATACTATTTCTTTTTTAAAAAAAATAAGGAAAAACCAAGTATAGCCGGGCGGCTATACCTTTTATCAAAATAATAGGCAAAATTCCGAGTATAGCCGGTCGGCATTACTATTTCTTTATTTTTTATAGCCGTTCGGCTATACTATTTCTTTTTAAAATTTTGAAAAACGGAGTATCGCCGGTTGGCTATACTATTTCAATTAGAAAATTAAGGAGACAGGCTGTACTGTTTTTAAAATAAAAAAATTTTTTGAAAAATTCCCGGTGTAGCCGAACGGCTATACTATTTTTTTAAATTTAAAAACCCAGTATAGCCGGACGGCTATACTATTTCTTTTCTGAAAATTAGGAAAAACCGAGTATAGCCGACCGGCTATACTATTTCTTTTTTCCAAAAAATAAAAAAAGGGTACTATTTCTTTTTAATCTTCTTGAGCATCTTATGAAATTAACATTTGATTACCTTAATTTGTGTCTCTGATGTTCATGATGCAATGTGGTCCATTATTCTTGTTGGGCTGTAGTTGTTAAGTGTTAATGTAGTTAATTTCCATGATATTAGTCAATCTGAACAGAGCTGTGTGGTGCTGCGGACACTATGACCTTCATAAATTTGAACTCCACAGAACTAAAACTTGAAGCATCTGGGACAAACGAGCCTGCTGTTAGTGAGTTGGATGCTGCGGCAACTATGATTCAGAAATTCTATAGGAGTTACAGCACTAGACGAGGCCTTGCAGATTGTGCTGTTGTGGCTCACGAACTATGGTTTGTACCTTAAGTCTATGTTACATTCTTTGCTGTACAACTAGCCCTTGTTCATCACATTTGTGTAATTGTTTTAGGTGGTTGGACTTTGCTGCTTTGCCACGGTCGGCATGGGCTAGGACAAGGCTGCTGCCAGTACTTTGGTGATAGGAATCAGACTAGAGTTATATGTGTTTTATGGAGAACTTCCAAATTAACAGCGAAGTCTTTTTTGTCTGCAAACACAAAAGTGTTTTTCCAAGGACCAGGAGGCTCAGAAACTAGCCCTGCAGTACTGGCTTGAAGCTGTGAGTTCATATACTTCTAAATTCTATTTCAATTCTGTTTATAGCTCTCTCCTTTGTGTTTTTGTGTTTTTTCATCTTCATCCAAAGGATGAAAGTAACAACATTGTACTTTAACTAGAACTGCAAAAATGCATTCATTGTATAGAGTTCCATATCGCAAACACCGCCGGGTTAATTTAACAAGAAACTGAAAATCAATGAACTTACCAATCTCTTCTCAGATTGATCTAAAATTAATATAGAGCTGTGAGGGGAAAGAACTAATACATAATGTATATACCGATGTTCCTTCACTTTCTATTTCAGAAAGACCAGGAGGGATATGAAGTGACTGTAGAGAACGGAAAGCTTGTTCACAGACAATCAGGGATGCTTGTTGACACAGTAAAAGGCTCTAAGTGGATGTTTTTGCTCAGCGCACCAAGGGCTTTATGTGTGGGGCAGAAAGGGAAAGGTTCTTTTCATGACTCAAGTTTTCTATCTGGAGGGGCTGCAGTTACAACTGGAAGATTAGTTGCCCACAATGGGGTTCTTAAGGTACATTATGCATGTGCATTAGTTTTCTCAAATGCTAGTATATAATTCTTTCTCAGTTCCAGTTTTTGAGCTAAAATCTCCTTATCTTTTAATTGTTCAGGCTATATGGCCATATAGTGGTTACTATCTCGCAACTGAAGACAATTTCAAGGAATTCATTAGCTTCCTGCAGGAGCAACATGTAGACCTAAACCATGTCGAGGTAGTTACATTCAGCTCTGACCTTCATTTTGCACTTTAACTATGCACACAAGTAGAAAAAAAATAGCTAAATTTGACTTCTCTATATGTGGTCTTTTACAGATGTTTGCAACAGATGATGAGAAGGCGTCAATCCAAATTCCTGACAAGTTGTGCTTAGAGCCAAAGATGAATAAGAGCATGGAGTCCAATGGAGAAGCACCTATAAATGACCTGTCCAAGTGTTTGTCCTGCAAGTGGGCAACTGGGGTTGGTCCACGTATTGGGTGGGTTAGGGAATACCCATCAGAGCTACGACTCCAAGCGCTTGAGCAAGTCCGCCTATCAGCAAGACCACAACCAAAGCCAACGGTCCGGGTCTCCAAAGGTACCCTGTTTCCACTGCATTGATTTCTTGTTTTTGGTTTTGGAATTATGTTGTAATTTTCTTTAAAGCACGTCGGTCAATTGATCCTTGCCTGTTCTTTTTGTGCTTTGTCTCACAAAGTTGACAAAAATCTGAAATCCATAAATTTGGAACAAGATTGTTGACTTTAACCGAATTAATTACTAGTTTCTTTTGTAGGCTACTTCGGTAGAGTGGGGCTTCTTACTCACTGGCCTCTGCCTAGAGATTTTGTCACTTGCTTTTGACCAGGCTTCCTCCCCAAGTAAGCCCCAATATGCACTGTTTGGTATGATATTGGCTATTGCTGCTGTACTCATTTGCATCTGGGAGCTCATTTACAAGGGTAAAAGGGAAAGAGTTGTATTGAGGCAGTGGGGACGGTTGTGGTGGTTCTATTATCCACATTCCCAGCATAGGCTTTTTGGTACTCTTCCGGACTTTTATGGATTAGTTGGGGGAATTTCCTAGTGTATGCTAGACTGTTCAATACGTTTGCTTCCGTGGAGTGCTGAAAGACAGAGAAGACCATAAATACTTTCTTCAAGTCTTCAATAGAATCTGTGGAGTGCTGTTGTGCTAAACTCCACCCATGCCCCGCCAAGGTTAGGAGAAACACTTGTGTGCAACGAAGATAGCACTGTTTCGCTATTCCCTACGAATCACACTATATGCGACGAATGATACATTTTCCACTTGACGTAGTGTGATTGGCCGAACATTAAAAAAAACAAAAAAAAAAGTGTTATTCCCGTTTCATTTCTGCAAGTAGCTGTTTTGGGCCCCAGTTTAATTTCTTGGGATTTGTTAATTTTGATCAAAGTTAGAGTTATAAACTTCTTGGTTTGCATTTGTTTTTTATTTTTTTTGTTCTTTTGTTTTTGTTTTTGTTTTTTGGAGTTACCTGGGGATCACCTCTCACATACATCTGGCTAGGGTCAGTTGTGGCAACGTGTGAAAACGAGTGAAAGTAGGGCACATGACAGGACAGAAATTTTTGTCCGAAGCCAAATAAAATTATGTAGGTAGCTGTAGTTATTAGATCTTTGCTAGCAGCATCCTTGGGATACTGCCAAATGAACTGATTTATATAAGCACAACTGCACAAGCTGAACGCCGGCCACAGCAGGCAGTTGAACGTTGACTAATAAATAATGCCTCTCGAAAGAATGACCAATCAATTGATTTCATTGACCCTAGGCTATATCCGTACATATATATGTGGAGCGAGAAGAAAAATATGAAAGATAGCGAAACGCAGGGCCATGCATATAAATAAATGTATCTATGGATGGTCGGCCATTGATGGCTACAAAAGAGAAGTAGAAATGGCTCTCACCTTGTTGCTGCCGTCCAAACCACAAGTAGCCACATGCATCATATACGTAACACTCAATGCATTCATACCTTTCATTATTTTTCAACCATATGGAAATGAGGTAGAATAGAGGCCATTAGTGCGTGTGGGATTAAATGACTCTTAATGATGGATTGAGTCATCATGCCACCATTCACACTTTCGCTAATACTTGGAGACGTCTTGCAAATTACGGTTCGATCAGCTAGATGTGACAATGTATATGGTCCATTGTGTCTGAGTTTGATGAATCACCATTTACATTGAGTGGTTTAGAGTAATTCAGAATATCATATTGTCAACAGCATTTATAACATTCTCTCTAAGGAGAAATGAGACGTATGTATATGGACAAGCTAGTTATATTGTGAATCATCCGTAATGTAGTTCAATTTTAAGGATTTTCTTTATAATAATAAAAATTCTATAATTACAAAAAGAACCAGTAATCAAAATCCATGAAAAATAAAATTCAGCTAAAACATAATGTTTAACTATTTATATAACCACATTTTCGTTTCTATTTTATCTAACAAACTATGTTTTTTTTTTTCCATACTTTTGATGACAAAAAAGCTTTCTATCTAGATGATGTTTTACAAAGATAATTTAAAATATAAACAGTTCCAATCATTAGAATATATTGTTGCATAATCCTAAGAGAAGATGCATGCATTTTTCTTACAATAAGGTCGATCTTAAAACTATAAAATATATGTTTTGTATAGATTGAGAATCTGAAGTCGGTCCAAATCTATGTACATAAAGAGAACTTTTGAAGTGGATTCAAGAAAGTATATTGCAGTACTTTGCACTTTTTATCAGGCAATGTGATGCCAAGTCACAACTTTTGCCCACCAAATCATATTAGGATGGGATCCACTTGGCACATTATAACACAACATATAACGCTCCACTGTGATAATTACCAATACCAAATATATTGCCATGCGTGTATATATATATATAAATATATATATATATATATATTATTCTTTTATTTGAATGTTCGTACGATTATTATTATACAGATATTATTGTAAACATCTAAGAAAGCGAAGAGAGTAATACAAAATATATGGTGTTCGCACGATAATAACGTCCGAAAATAGAAGAATTTCTCTATATATATTCAGCTTAATTCCAATTATATTTCACCTAAGTGAGTGGGCAAAGTAGAAGTAGCAGAACTAAAGTAGATATGGGGAAGCATGCATATACATGATGAAAGTCTTCTGAGAGGAACCTCATCATGATTGATCTTGTCAATGCCCTATGATCAACATACAACTAAAATACAAACCTTGATTATGCGCGCATGCTACAAACCAATCTAGTAGCTCTCATCTCTAGATTGATTAATGGTCGAGAATATGATTATGTCCCCAAATTTAATTATGTGGATTAAGATACACTCCTTATATATGTACCCACAAACAAGTTTGGTTTGGCTATAACATATTTGGGAAAAAAGAATCATTAGTTTAGAATATGTTACATGTATCACGCTTACGGGTCACATTATCTGCCTTTGGCAAAGATAAAATCTATGTGATGATCGGTAAATTAAGGGTTGTTTATTCTTAGTTATCCTCATCAATATTTTGTAAGAATTATGTAAAGAAAACAAAATGAACCAAGAATTGAAGAACTCTCCACAAAATTCATTCTATTATATATATATATATATATATATATATATATATATATATATATCATCTATACACTGATCTGGTAGTACACAGAAAAACTTCCTAAAGTAGATGATCATCACAGAAGAATTGCAAAATCAACAAATTGAAAGAAGAGAAAAAAGAAATTATGGGTTGTTCTTCTGTGTATAGATATAATCAATATGAGCCGCAAGCGTTCTTCTCATGAGGCACTCTTCTTCCCCAACTCCCTCACAGCTTTCCTCCACCATGGCCTTTTCTACTTCAACATCCTTCAACTGAAAAAACAATATCATAAAGAGAACAAAAGATTAGCAAAAACCCAGAAATATTTCATCACAAAGTTACTAGCTTATTTATAATATGATTTGGGCTGAAATAGCTTAATTAGTTGATTAATTATTAATTACCTCATCTTGAGCTTTCATTGCATTGGCATCAAAAGCTGAAGGCAACGGCCGAGCTGCGGAGGAGCTTAATGAGAGGAAGAGGATGAGGGCTATGAAGCAGAGGCTGGTGAGCTTGGAAGCCATGTTTTTGCTTTGCACTTTGCAGATTCTAAGACGATGAGCTTTTGTAGTTTGTGAGGATGGGACTGTGTGGAAGACTATATATATATAGGAAGCTGCAGGTCATCACAAGGGCAAATGTAGAATTTTAAAATGAATTGGATGATCGCTACTGCCCACTAGTCGTTGACCACTTTAAGAATATCTAGAAGATTATTAGCCGCAATTGATTTAAGTGGATCAAATGTGGAAATGTATTTAAGCAAGTGGATTTTATGTGTACTCAATTAATTTTTTATTCTTTCTTTTGTAAGAACAGGAAATTCGAATTTAAGATTTCTTCTAATAAATTGAACTGATCTATAGTATCGTTAACCTTGCATTATTAGCAAATTTTCACAATCGGCTTAATAGGTAGGGATAAAGAGAGCACACTCCAATGTTATTCCTCATTTAAACTTTGTATGATTATATGTTGCGTTTTATGTGATTGTGCATTACATATACTAAATTACAGTTATTAAGAGAAATAAAATAGTTATCAAGGGCCCGCTTATCCGATATGCTCCTTGTTCCATAGGGATGGGAATAGTCATTGCAAATTCAGACCCAATTCGCGTCGTTACCATCCCTAATCCATTACCTAAATTTTATTTTATTTTTGTCCCTATACAACCCCAATAGCTTTTCTTTTTCTTTTTTTATTAAAAAAATATTATATTGAGTAGACTAATAGCTAATTGTTTATTCAAATTCTTTCGATTTCGTGTGTAATTTACGCATGGCTAACAAAAGAAGTAATTAATATTGTTGAGTTTATTAAATCCCCATGTTCATAATAGGCATGGCCAACTCGTTCATAGTTTTTTAAAATGTAAATATACCTAGTACGGTCAGCTAAGCTTAGCTAAATGATGCCGTGTTGGCGTAGCACCCTGCATGTGAACAAACAAATATTCTCCGCGGGATGTCACGGTTTAACATTCACGCGTTGACAAAAGCTAAAAACACGCAACAATGCCTCTAGAATTTGGATCTTGTCTTGATTTAAACTAATTAAGAAATTATGCCATAATTGGATTAGTCCAAAATTAGCGTACCTGTCCCTCCAATGTCACCTGGATTCTGGAGGAAACTTCCCAGCTGATATTGTTTTGTCACCTTCTGAATGTTTAATTAAAGGATTAAAAAGTGTTGAGAGTATTTATCTCACATTGAAAAGTTAAGGGACTTAACCTGGATTTATAAGAAGTTGGGCTACTCCTACCATTATCAATTGGTTTTGGAGTGAAACCTCAACTTTCTTTATGGTATCAGAGCAAGGCTTCACGTGTTAGGGCCAATGGCCACACGTCACCCAATATGTGTTGTCCGCGTATTAAGTTTGAAAGTTCGCTACACATGCAGTGGTGTTTAAAAATACAACCCCAATGTTCGGTTTTTAAAAGTCAACATCAACAAATCATAATTTGACACGTATTGATTAATTATCTTAAAAAGTGCAAGTCAAAATGTATGTGCACTATTATGATAACTCTCAGCATGCTCATTTGCTTATGGAATAGAACCCATGAGAATTTATGTTGGGGGGGTTGTGGTCGTTTAGTCAAATAAAAATTCTCCTTATAAAGTGTAGGCAATTTTTGTCAAATAAAAATGTAGACCATTCTTTTGGCAACAACTTTTAGTTGTTGGCTGTTGGTGGGGATTGGGTGGCTTGAAAGTATAAAGAGAAAAGTATAGAGTCTAATAGGCATGACAATTGGTGGTAATGAAAGAAGCTTCTTTTGGTCATCTTTTCAAGCTTGCAGCAGCCTTTTAGCTTTAGGCGAATCTAAGCTGTTAGATCACTATCCAGACCTAAACATTTTCATGGCCTTTTTATTCTTTCATGAAGCATGGAGGGGAAAATTATAACTTTTTTTTTAAAAATACAATCGATATTAGGGGAGGGGAAAATCGAACTTAAAACCTCATTTATAGGAGTAATTGTTCTTAACCGCTTGAGCTACAAGCCCCATGCGAAAATTATAATTTAGTTATGAGCTTGGTGGAAATCACATTGAATTTTGCTGGCTCACAAAAGCTCACCAATATGGGAGTGAATTATAAACCGTCCTAGAAAAGTAGTGCGGAAACCATAAGCAAGAGGGCTAACATAAGTAATGGGTTTTACTAAAATCTTCCGAAAAAAGTCAAAAACAATGAATTAACATTGACTAGACTAATTTCTGATCCATTGTATGAAGAATTCGCTTCTAGTACATTGTTGAAATAAGTAGCAAAACTACTATGCAGTGCATAGCATAATTGCATGGGACATGTTGCAGCTATCATTTTCCCAAATTGTATTCTTTGAAATCATGCTTCCTGCATCTTTGTGAGTATAGCTAATATTCATAAAATTTTTTGTCTCCTAGCTTTTCCCCAGTCCAATGGATGAGTTACAAAACATACGAATATCCGTCGTATGTTTATCAGTCACTAGAAACATTCTTTTCCTTGAAGCACGTCGCTTCGAAAGTCGAAGAGAAGCCCCCAAACCAACTTCAACTTCCCATTTGTGAGCAAAACCACAGAATGGAAGTCATTCTTTTCAGTCCCCTGAGAAACAAAAGGCTCTAGCAGAAATAGAAGCAACGTCTGCATGATTGTGTCAACAATGGAAGGGCAGGCAAAAGAAACAAAAATGCTCAAGAACTCTCAGGCTAGGGAGAGGTTGGAAAAGTAGTCTACAAGCAAGCCTGTTAATGGGGAAAACTAGGTGGAAACAGTACAGCATAATACAGCTAATTCTTAGTAAACGAAAAGGAAAATATATATTTTCCTTTGTAGGATGAAACCACTACCGAAGTTCAAAGATTGTACTACGGAAAACATATATTTTGGCAACATTAAAAAAAGTTTAAACACGGGCATAAGCAATTTGTAGGATGAAACAACTACCGACTTTCCCCAACATCGCCAAATTCCCCATCTTCTAGCTCATCGTGATCACCACTTCTACGAGAACCATTCCGATGATCTCTTTTATGTCTTCTATGTCTGCTTTCGGTATCTGATTCATGACCAGGTGCCTGCTACGCAATAACAGTAGGAAACGAGGTAAAATTTATGTCAGTGTTTAAATAATAAATCAAATGAAAGGTCACAATTATTCTCAACATACCCGTCTTGATTTCTTGTGGTCACTGCTAGATCCATGAGATCTTTTAGACCGATCATTCTCATTTCCATTGGCATGATCTTCATCACTATGATGGCGCTTCCTATGTTTCTTATTATCGTCTTTCCCAGACCTCTTTTTCTCTTTGGAATCATGAATGTCCATTACATCAGCAATCTCACTGTCTAAACCATCTTTCTTAAGGCGTTCCTCTCTTTCTCTTTCATATTCTACCTCTTTTTCTCTTCTCTGCTTCGTCCTTCTCCTTTCTCTATCATCTCTCTCCTTTTCCTTCTTTTCCTAGAGGGTGTAGAAAATTATAGGAATTCATTGCATTAAATTCAAGGTCTCATATTAATGGACAAGTAATACATGAGAAGCGACTGAAGTTTGCAAGTATCATGCTTTCAGTTCAAAATAATCATACGTAATCAACAATACAACCGGATACAGCATTAAATTAATACTCTTTTATTTTAACTTTATTTACTTTCCTTCATTAGTCGCCTGTGCTATTATATAACTCCTTATTTAAGCTAATAAACATTAATCAACTCAGCAAACCCATATTTAAACTCTAAAGGTTCTATTAATGAGAACATAATCCTCTCATATCATTACATTGCATCTAGCCATATATTATTATATCATGTAATCACAACCTCCATTTACAATTTTGGGATTCCTTGTGAACGTTCTAGAAATAAAAACACTCATCATAAAGTTATCTAAAAAATGGTTTATTATCTAAAGAATGGTTTAGAGAACAAAAGTGTGTCTAGTCGTGCAAATAATCATACTCTAGTTGCCAAGAAATAGTTCCTTTGCGTATAAAAATAAAAATAAAACCTAAAACCTAAAAAGTAAAAATCATATATGCATTCACTATTCAGTTCTATTTATACAACTATAATCCCTCAAAACAACACCAAATGCACGCTTAACAACGATTCAAACATGAAACATACAAGTACTCTCATACCAGATGTAAACCCTGCAGGTGTTATATTCCACATTCAAAAGAGAATAACAGCTCATATATCAGACATAGGAACTGATTTAAAAATTGTGATCCAACTAATTAGTACCTTTTCCTCCTTTCGTTTTCTCTCTTTCTCTTTTGCTTGTTCTTTCAGTTGCATTACATGCTTATCAAATATCTCCTTGCAGAAGCTCTCTTCACCAATAGCACTACACAAGCATCCAAAATAATCATGCAATAGTCAGTTAGACAACAATGTTATTTGTTAAAGTCTAAGAAACCTAAAACAAACTTGTCCACCGCAATATAAATTATTCTAAGCTTCTCTTTCAAATTTCAATTCTATGTTCCTTTAAAGTTTTCTTCATTTTCCACAATTTTCTTTTATACCAAAATGTAAAAAATAATGTCAAC
Source organism: Prunus persica (assembly GCF_000346465.2). Lineage (NCBI taxonomy): Eukaryota > Viridiplantae > Streptophyta > Magnoliopsida > Rosales > Rosaceae > Prunus > Prunus persica. The sequence continues at coordinate 16,366,879 of NC_034016.1, forward strand.
TTGTCAAGAGCCTATGTGTCTCCACTACTGCCCTTAACATCAGCCAGACAGTAGAGATCTCTCAGATATTAAACTCCAGGCACAAAAAGTGAATGTCAGAGATACTTTAGGAGTCATAAAATCATGCTTCTATGGAACAGAAGTCACTATATAAAATTAAAAGAAAAACAACAAATAACACTATTATGAACATAAAAGATAATTTGAAGGTGATTTAAGTTATTAATAAAATATACCTGCACTCTTGACTACCTTCAAGAAGTGATTTGTAGTCCTCCCACTTAGAAGATGGAGTTATCTCCTATAACAAATAATGAATCAGAGAGATGACAAAAATTTAAGCAAAATAGAGAAAAATTATGTTACTGCTAAACCATTAGGAAAATGAGAACATCATAATATCATAAGTTGGCACACAGCATGCTACACCTTGATAGAAGATAAGAGATGAGAGAAGTCATCTGCAAGACGTTTACGTTTTTTAGCTTCTTTCTCCTCCTTCTCCTTCACTCGTTCCAATAACTCATCAAAAACTAGCTGCAAGGCAGTTGAAAATCACACTAGATCATTGTGACACATAGTACAATGACAAGGAACTTACTGTAGACGCTACAGTGTAAGATGAAACCAAACATAAAAATAACCAATCCATAAATGAATTTTATCAACAGAAAAGAGCCTTCAATAGATCAGCCCTTTTTCCTTGCCACGTGGAAACTTCCCTGGTGAAGCCACTTACATTCATTAACACTTTAAACATCACATATAAAAAAAATATGGTTGCACAAGGATGTTTTCCTAGTGTCCTATTCATTGCAACTTCTTGAATGCTTATAAGTTATAACTACCTCATCCCAGAGAGTACTGCACAGTTCATCATCTAACATATATCCGGGCAACTTGACTGGCAAAGACTGGAACTTTGGAACAATGGCATCAATTTAGACTAAGAATGCACATAGTAGCTTCATCATGACTAAGGAATTATATCTGAGGTTGGAAATGGAGTTAATTAGCAGCCTTGTTCTAGCTTCTCTGCAATACTTTCTTTGGATTTTCTGAAAAAATAGCGCATTGTCTGAAGTGTAGGCTTTTCCATGAGCAACCATTTAGAAATTTTGACAAAGAAATACTTGTTACCTAAAAATCATGTTGTGGCAACAGGTCCAAGGAAGTTTCCATAGTTTTCTTGCCAAAAAAATTCAAAATCATTGGACCACAAGATAATTTGTAGGAGATTCATCAAGCTTACTTAAATGATTCTTAAGAGCAATGACCACAAGATGAAAGCTGATGTCCATTAAAGACTTCTAGAAATGCAAATGTCATCATCTTTGTGTGAAGTTTATACGTACCTTTAAGTTGGCATCTGATATGGGTGGAGAGCCAATATCATTTGATATAACAGTTTTGAAGTCTTCAAGCTTCCAGGTTGATGTAAGCATGACCTAAACACAATCTCACATTAGATATCTAACGATAGTATAAAACGGAAACAAGAAAAGTCTGACAAATCAAACCTTTCCCAACTTCACGGCATCCTTGATTCGAGTTTTGTCCTCATGATACTGTAGAAAACAGGCAGATTTATCGTTAAAATTTATGTTATAAATTAAATAAATTAAATTAAATATTGCCACAGGAAAAGAAAGAAGGAAATTCTATTGCAATGTAATTACAGAATCAAATTTTACATAGTTTAAACAGGGACCCAAAACATGGAAACCTGAACACAGTAAATTTATATGGAAAGGACAACAGATTGTTGGTCTTTGGACTGCAAAGATAGAGTTATAGACCTATTTAATATAATCAGAAGTACAAAATGGCAAGGTACAGTTCAAGTACTTGTTTTTGTAGTTCCTCAACAACATCTTCAAACAAATCTTTCGGAGTTGAACCAGAGGTGTTTGATGCAACTGCAAGATATGTAGGTAGGTCTTTAACCTAAAAGGACAAAAGCACAAAAACAGAAGAAAAGAAGAAAAACAGGGAGTTAAGTACATTAGAGAACAACATGAATCAGCTAAATTAACATTTAAAAGTAAAAATGAAAAGGTTTCTTAACCTTCATGCAATAATCACGCCAGTGAGATTTAGCCGTAAGAGTGCCTGCAGCAAGATGCTCTTCCATCAATTTGCGGAAGTCATCACGGTTTTTACGTTCTGTCTTTCTCAATTCTTCCTGTGCCCCAAGAAAGCCCCAGATAAAATAAAAGTCCATTTAAAAATAAACACAGATCTATATCAACAGAGTCGAACAATAAAGAACCTTCTGTATCCTCCTCTGCTCCTCCTCTTCCTTCTCTAGATCCCGCAGATATTCCTGTGACAACATTTTAAAATAAGCTTCAAAGTCCAGTTGAAGTATCACTAGCTAAATGAGGAATTTACCTGGAAAATTTCCAAACGATCAATTTTTTCAAGACGTGAACATCTCTCATCAGCCTCTAAACGATCTTGAACTTTTCGCCACTGGCTGCTTGCCTAAATGAGAAGGTGATTCCAAGATGTATAAGTTTTGATGGCAAAAGAAACCCATGAATACAAAAGAAACATGCTAAAAGAGAACCTTGATGAAGTCACAAGATTCCAAGAATTGCCTGTATTCCATTATATTGTGCTTACGTTCCTCCATTGCCTTTGCTCGTTCCTGACCAAAATCCAGTTTAACAGCAGTAAGAACATATATACTTAAAATCCATGATCTTCAAAGTACCAAATGACAATGGGCATCAAATGCTAATCTAAACTACATCTGCACTAAGTTATTTGTTACCTTCACCATGAGGATGTTATAGTCAAGAAGTTTGGATGAAAGAGAAATGGTAAGGTTAAGGTTGCAACACCTAATTTATGAGGTCAGTCTATGTAAAGCTCTTATTGTCAGCTAAGAATAGCCATTAAAAATCAAGCTTTAAAATGAGGAAAACTCAATAGATCCGACTTCTTATGCACACTGGAGAACACCCACAAATGGACAAAAAGTCATGTAGTTTGACTCAAATATAAGGTTATGGAGGTCAACTCAGGCTCAATAGTTAGATCAGGAAAGGATTCCTCAGTAAAATCCCAGCTTAAAGTTGCTGAATGCAATGTACATTTTTGTAACTAAGGCTGCAACATGCATGGAAATGTTACAAACAGAGGAGAACAGTCAAGATATCAGGAACTTACTTTCTTTTGGAGTTCCTCTACATAGTTTTCAAACATATCCCTGCGATCTCTATCTCGTTCAACAGCTTTGAAGCGTTCATCGTGTTCAAATATGCTCTCTACTTTTCTGTATGATAATTTAACCATCCGCATTAACCAACCATTGCATATATTATAAACAGAATATTAAATATTGATATAAGGAAAAACAAACCCCCATCTTGTGGACGATGTTAACTCTGAGCATTCCTGCAAGGATTTCATGACATAAATAAGAAAAGGAAACAAGGAAATTTCTATTCAGAGAGAGAAGAATCTTTCAAGGAGTATATAACGTACTTCCAACATTTTTTTGAATTCTTCCCTTGCCTTTTTCTGTTTGATACGTCTTTCCTCAGCCTCTTGTTTTTTCCTTTGTACCAAGAACTGAAACATAATCTCGATTTTAGTGGTTATCTATAGGCATATTGATAACATCATCAGAAGAAACTACAAAGATATAAGTGTATCAAATTGCTAGAATATTTTCAGCATTCAAAAACACAAATTATATACTCTAACAGTGATATTAAGAATACCAGACGGCAGTAGTCATGATTTAATGGTAACATCAGTCTGTCAAAGACCAAATGCATGGATCCAATATTTGGGAGTGGGCTACTTCATGCCAAATTGATGAAGATTAAGGCAACACCACATCTCCCTCTCAGAATCCCACTCTCATGAAACCATTATTTGGTATATGCTATAATTTCTTTTATTCGCACAACAATGTAAAGACTTGCCTCATTAAAAGCTTGCTTCCGCTCTCCAAGTGTTTTCAGAGCACCATATCTTTTGTCATTAATTATCACCCTCATGGCCTGGTAATATAAAGTGTTATATCAGGTACTTTCCCATATAAAACAAATAAATAAAAATAGAGAAGTTATATGACATAATTAAATTACCCGATCCCAAGTCCAATCAGAACCAATATTGGTAGACTCCAGGAGTGCTTTAAATGCATCTTTAGCCTCCTAAAAAAGAAAACATAAGTTAAAATAAAAAAGGGAGTGCCAGGACAGTAACAACGAAAGAGACTGCAATGTGTTGAAATTTGAGAAATTAACAATGAAAGAGACGCAATGTCTTGAAGTAAGAATTTTAGGTTGTACCAATTTATTTTCATAACTTATGGGTTCCCGATCAACTGGTTTTTCTTCTGATGCAATATCATTCATTTTCTTTCCTGTTACGTCATCCATAGCTTCCTGCAAGGCCTCGCTATATCAAGTTTCAAGAAAAGCACGTCAAGAATTCAATACCACAACTACAGAAGAAACCTAAAAAATACCTCATTCTCCTGTACCAGAACTCCATCAGCAGAACTAACAAAATCCTGAGCTGATAAATTGTTCGAACTTTCCCTACAAAATGAGCACAACAAATTTCAGATTTTCAGAATACATACCAAACATACCACCTGCAATTGCAAATGAAAGCACCTAAAACCAGTTAAATGACAGTACATTGGTTCTGCAACAGTATCGTTGATTGTAACAGCAGCTTCTACACTTGACACAGTGGAAGATGGTACAACAACAGGTGTGTGAACTCCATTGGGATTTTCTATTACAGGAGAAGCCACAACAGGTGAGGTAGATGATCTTGAAGCTGCAGCAGTTTGAACATCACCATCACCAGTGGCAATAACAGGTGCCACAGAAACAGGACTTGATGCTACTTGGGCAGCATTGACTAGCGTATCAGCTTCAGCTACAGGGGGAGAAACGGTGACTGGAGCATGATGATTTACAAGCATTTCTTGTTGCATTTCCTTCACAGGCGCCTTTTCTACTAGCTCTCGAGCCAACTTGAAGAAATATTTGCAAAGATGAATAATAAGAAAATTATTAAAATGGGAAAGATTATAAAAACTTGAGGCATAGATGGGCGGTGCAAACGGGTTGGAACAGTGAAAAACCTTCAGTTCCTCAGGCATAATCCATCTAGATTCTTTTGTGACTTTGTTGTAGTAATACCTGTAGCATTTACATGTAGGATGAAGAAAACAAATACCAACGAGTTTAAAATTGTAAACTTGCATTGATGACTATTTTTACAGAACCAATATCAATTACTCACTTTCTTCCATCAGGACTGGTGAATTCCTTCCAGTTAGTTGATGCATCTGCCCTCTGTCCCAGTGAAGAAACTAAATAAGTTGAATTTCTATCTTAAGCAATACTTTCTCCCAAATTAGAATAATAGAGAAAAATGGAGCTTGTTGTAGGTTGAAAAGTAAAACTGTGACATTTTAGTCCAATTCCAGAAGCAGAAATAGAACAATAAGAATTGTCGAACATAAAAGTAAAACTAATATTGACAAGTATTACAAACCAAAGTTCTGGCAGAAAAACTAGAACATTAATATCACTACAGCGCCTGCCTAACAACAATTTTGGCACAATCGATTTTATTCCTATCCAGCACAATGAATTTCTTATGGTGAAGTGTGTCAAACTCTCTCTCTCTCTCTCTCTCTCTCTCTCTCTCTCTCTCTCGCTCTCTCTCTCTCTCTCTCTCTCTCTCTCTCACACACACACACACAGAGGCAGCACATGTCAGGGGAAAGAGCCACTGGATAAGATGAAATTCGAAAATCATATGATCTTAAGTCTAACATAGTTGTCACCCATCCTAGCATAAAGGCACGCAGAAAAAATTGCTGAAGATCAATGGAAGAGTTTCACCTAAAACTTCCTAATAATAACCATAATTCCCTCCCTTGCCCCTAGAACCCTCACCTAATGCAACTTTACAAAAACTAAACCACCATGCAACTTACACGAAGGCCCTTCTAACTAGGAATCCCAATAATAATAGCTGCTAAAACTATTCAAAGAATCAAGCAATGCAACTTTCTTGTCCTCTACGACACTAAAGATTACGTGCAGGCCTTGAAAGATGAACCCCAAATTATATGAGGCAAATCCCTTCAAGCTACAATAAAGTAAAATTTTAAAACTCTCAATTTCTGCCCTACAAATTAGACAAGTTTTAATTGATTATAAAGAGATGAGATACCTATCAAAGCCAGAAATTTAAAACTGAAAACACTATGCATGTATGTATAGAAGAAAGATGTTTCTGAAGTAAGTTACGAGGTCATTTTGTAGAGTTCCTTATAGCAGTGTAAATGCAAAAGTCTCAAATAGTATGCACTAAAGAATTAAACATACAATTTCACCCAAATGTTATTGTAAAATCAAGTAATACAAATGACAGGATTTACTAACATTCAAGCTATATAGTACGTAGAGCAAGCAGCAAAGACCCACAGCATATCCTACCTCTCAATAGATTGGCACGCCATGTACCTGTAAGCATCTTTAAAGCTATGGAAATCACACAATCCATAAATGAACAAAGAGAAAACAAACCAAAAAAAAAATTGAAAAAACTCTTAAACGAATTGAAACACCATTAACACTATTTCTAGGATTGATGCAAATAGAGAACAGCAGAAAAAAAATCTCGTAATACCTTGGAAGTCTTACCAAAAGAGAATACCTTCGAAGTGGATCAAACGTTAAATAATTAAGAATAATATTAGCAGTATGACAACAAGTAAACATCTCAGTGCATTACCATAACATGTATATCGAATATATAAACTTAGGTAAGCCAATTACCATGAACTCATTGAAAGTTATGAGATAATGATTGTTGAGAGATTCATTTTGTGTATTTTAACGAATTTACTAATTATGTGTCAATAGCCTAACATTCTAAATACTGTCAACTAATTTGAAGAAAAAAGCATCCTGTACATACTAAAGATTCTTCAAGCAAAAGATGTAGGATTTTCCAGTTACCAACACAAATAAACAATGTTTCCAATACAAAAGGTAACTCTTTCCTTATTTTGAACTTAGCACCATAATTGAGCCAATAACACCCAAAAAAAAAGTTGTATAAAAATGACTTATGACTTATGTCAATGTACACAGAAAAGCTATAACTAATGGTCCAACCAGGCTACTGGATAGTGGTAACCTTGCAATGAATATTACAAATTAGTGGTTGCCTGCCTGAGAGAAACTCCAGTCATGAGCTAATGGACCAAATTTCACCAGACTTGCATAAGATTTGAATGCGATGTAACAAGATACAAAAAGAGCGGACATTTGAACAACAAGGAACTTGATAAATCAAACCCAACCAGAACACCACCAACCAGGAAACACAGACAAGCTCACAACTCCATGGAAATGAAAACTGTTAAATGATCACTAACAAAGGGGCACCAGGACAAGAAAGTTACGTGCATGACTAACCTCCAGTGGTGTCATCAATTCAAAAGGCTTCTCCCAAGTAGATAATCCTGTCCTCCTGTTGTAATAAAATCTGAATAGTTCATACAGCAAAGAACAATATTTGATTAGCACAGATTAACAGCCATAAAAACTGCTAAAGTACGACATTCTAACAAACTGAAGCTTAAGAAACAATTAGGTGGAATAGTAAGAATCACCACCTTCTTCCTTCAGCAGATGTATGCTCTCTCCATTCTGCCACAGTCCCTCCTGCAGAGTTAGGCCGTACACCTGTTTCCTGAAATTTTAAAAGATAATGAATGCTACCAAGAAATCAGCATGGATAGCTGAGGAGCATGAAAATAGGCTCAAAGCTTAAAAAGGAAGCTTCTTACTGGAGCAATGGAAGAGGTTACAGCAGGCCGTTCACCAGTGTACTGCAGAGGTGTAACTTGTCCCTCCGATGAAACATTAGGTGCATGCAATTGAGATATAGACTGATACTGGGTGGAGTCATTAAAACTTCTTGGCATTTGACCATAAGAAGAAGGTGCGAACTGCATAAGTGCGACTTATGAATTCAAGGCCTAAAGTAAAATAAAAAGTCAACCAACAGCACTCCTAAGACTTACAGTATATGATGAAGAGAGAGGTGTTCGTGGGCCACCTAAGTTAGGCATGGCGTTATTTGGACCTTGTGAATTAGGCTGAGGTAGGGGCAATTCAGATGCAAAGTTCCTGTTGGGCTGACTAACTGGCAATGGAATGGCCTGTGATGGCAGCATACCATGACCTGGCTGACCAGATCTTGGAGGTAACTGCTGCATTGGTTGCGAAAACTGGGGTTGGTGAGTTGGAGGAGGCAGTCTAACATTCATCAACGGAACACCCCTACCAACATGCTGAAAATTTTGAGAAGCCACAGAAATGAACTCCTGCGAATGTGGTGCTGGAACTACTGGCCGGAACTGCAGCATAAAATTAAATTGGAAGGGGACTGTTTTTAGTTATCATTGAAAATATACAGCTGACAAAAAAATTCATTAAGAAGGAATGTGTTACTTGAAAAGACATGGGAGGCAAACTTCGAGGAGGATCAACAGAACCAACCATAGGAGGCCGAAGAGGCTATCCAACAAAAAGAAAAAGGAGAAGATAATTAGCAAAGCATAAGAATATAATTGGCCAGCATCTATTTTAAAATTTATTTTATGGAATCAGAAGCTTTCATACTTTTGAAAGGTAAAACATTTTTGAAGGGAAAAGTCAAATACATGAGAAAGTATAACCATTAAAATATTGGATGGTATGGATCCATAAGAAAGGAAAACATTGCGTCATCACCTTTTTCAAATGGTCTTGCATGTTGCTGGAAAATAGAAAGGTAACCGAAAAATGAACAGCCCTAACATCTAAAAGGTAATAAGCAAGGAGGGAAACCAAAGTATTAAATACATTATAAATAATGAACTTAGTCAATTATTTATACCACAAAGTTCACCACTTATAAAACCAGAAACAGAAGGAACAAAAAGGAAAGTATTAAATAGTTTAAAGATAAAAAAAATAAAAAAAAGTCAACTTAAATTACAAAACCCAGGTTCAGGTCACTGGATAAGAACCTATGAAGACATAAGACAAGCCTTGATGCATGAAGCAAAGACGCCATGAGTTCCTTAATCTATTTGGAATGCAGATAAAAAGTAATAGCCTAAAAGACTCCAGAAAGGTAACCCTTCAGACCAAATTGATGAGAAAAATAAGATTAAAGCAAAACATGTATAGAGCAAATAGAAAAACATTTATAAAAAAAAATCTCTAAATATAAGTGATTTACAAGATACAAATGTATAAATACAGTTTTCTTTACACACTACCTGTAGACCTGAAAACTGAGGGTTATTGGCCATTTCAGTAAGATATGCCTCTGAAAACAACTGCAAAGGCAAGAACCATCATTAGCATCTTACAGATCCAAGAGAGCATGTTAGGATGGAAGCTTTATAATCAAGTAGTGTAACATCAAAATTCCATTTAATGGAAAAATAGATTCCATCAACAAACACACGATAATATATGATCTAATCTAGTCTATGAAGCAAATAGAACCTAAATGTTTATGGCATGGAGAGTTGCAGATTTAGAAACATGTTCATAAAACAAGCACAGCTAAGGAGAGGTATTAAGACAACTCAAGCGGCAATGCAAGGAAAAGATGAGACAAGAAAAGGAAGGGTAAGGTGAGGCAGCACCAACTTATAATTTGATTGCTCAAAGTCCTCTATGACGGTTCATATGCGCAACCAAAATTTAAAAAGCATTAGACAAAGGAGTGATCTGCAACCAAGATTGAAGGGACGAAATCTGCAACCAAAACAGAAAACAGAGTAACCCAAAAAATTAAATAATTCATTCTAAGTAGTCAAAATTATGTAAACCATTTCATGTTTTCAGGTTTCTGTTCAGAAATTATAGAACTACTGACAATTACTATTTCTACAGCTTTATATAAACTGATATGAAAAACTAGCCCAAACAGACAGGTTTAAATTCTCAGAAAAGATATATATACACGATATTTTCCATAAGCCAAAATGTAGGCTGTGACGGTGCCACCACCCAATCCCAAACTAACCCAGAATGTCAACCAAATCAAATTGAAAGCCCTAATTTAACATTTAAGAATCTCAATTGAAGCAAAAGCTGACCTAATTAATTGCATACCACACTGAGGACAATTGAAGTTGAAGATGCATACAATATATATATTGGAAACTGCATTAAAAGTTTGATTCTTTGGACAAAGTATTGAAATTTTCGCGTGATAATGAAAAGGATACTAAGAATTAAGATGAAAATGAGAGAAAAATCGTACCAGCTGAGTGAAGAAGCTGTGACGGTGAAACACGTGAGAACTTGAAGCCTTCAATTTGATTTCGCTGTTTATTTTTTTGTTTTGGGCTGAATTTCGAAGCTTTAATTACACTGGGGCGGTTTATATCGTCGTTAAATTTTAATTAAACCCTTTTTAATAGGACCTTTTATTTGTTTTTTGAGGACATGAACAAAGTGTGTCGTATACTTAACAAGACTTCTCATTCTAGTAGATGACCGTTGGGTTTGCCGACCATGAAGAGGGTAAGAAATAATGTTTTACCATATGTAGTCAAAATAATTTGGTAATTCACACACCCTAAAAGAAAGAGATGGTAAATATAGGTATTATTGTGAATTTTTTTTCCTTTTGGAGAATTCAAATGATAAGGTGAATTGTATCTTGATGTATATCAAAGGAATATTCTGCATACGTGGGTTAGGCACGTTGACTAATGCAGTGTGCATGTTTCTCTGTACTCGAGTTTAATGGATCGCCTCCTCATTTCCTCACTTTCTTTAACCCCGTTACCCCTTTCTCTAAAAAGTAAATATTTTAAGGAACATTTTCATTAGTTAAACAACAATGAGTTGGATGCAACATTGTCAAATGAACAACTTGAATTTTAAAACAACAATGGCTTATCTATGATTTAATTAAATATAGAAGGGGTTTCGTTTGCAACTTCAAGGAATTTGAGTTGAATGCAAAGGCCGAATAGGGTTCTAATTAAATTTGAAATTCTTTTTTAATACAATTAAAGTTGAATTTTTTCTTCTTTGTTGGGGGTTTCGAATTTAGACCTCATCTAAAATTAGAAAGAAAAGTATTATTAAACCAAGAGCTAGTTGGTAATTAAAGTTGAAATTCTTGATTAAACTTAAAAAGTTTAAAGTTGAATCACGTAATCTAAAGGATGTCCGCATTTCGTAACTGAAGTGGCATGTGATCAGATCAGTAAAATATAAATTTCAGATTCAAACCTCCTTAAAATTCCGAAAAACAGAACACAAAAAACCACACAAACGCTAATTGGTTGCACTGATCACCATTAATCTGTAAATTCCAATCAAAATCCAAAACCACAAGCCGATTGGAGCTCCACGTCCACACTGAGCTTTCACGGGGTCTCATCCTTTTGTCACAATCTTCAGCACCCATGACGGGTGTCCTGAAGGACCCCTCTCCTAGCTTCTCCAACTTTCTAGACTGGCTTCTCTCTGTTTCCAGCACTCTTTTTATGTCCAGCCACCACACCATGGCCTTTCACATCTCTCATTCTATTCTCCAAGCTCTCCAATGGCTTCTGTTTCTGTTGCTTCACGTTACTCCGTTTCTTCATGGCCTCCCAAGACGAACAACAGTAGAGCCGTTGTCTCATCTTTCACCAAAATCCCATTTGGTAAAAAGACCCAGTACTTCTCTTTATCTCCGTCTTCCAATCCCACTGCAAAAAGACGTCGTCTTTCATTTTCCATGAAAAATGATCAAGAAAACGAACCCAGTTCATCTTCTTCGGCTGTTGTAATTTCTGAGAAGCCAAGTGATGACAGTGATACCCAGAAGAGTAAATTGCCAGCGGAAGAAGTTGAAACGGGTAAGGAGAGTGGCTCTGAGTCTGAGGAGAAGGAGAAACAGCAAGAAATGGATTGGAAGACAGATGAGGAGTTCAAGAAGTTCATGGGAAATCCCTCTATCGAAGCTGCAATAAAGTTGGAGAAGAAGAGGGCAGATAGGAAGCTCAAGGATCTTGATAGGGAAAGTAGTGGTAACCCACTTGTAGGGCTCTTCAATAAAATTCTGCGTGATAGTTTGACTAGAGAGAAGGAGAGGCTGGAGAAAGCTGAAGAAGCCTTCAAGGCAATTGATCTTAACAAGGTAATTTTCTCCTTTCTATTTATGTTTTCATGAATGGTTCTTTTCTTTAGAAAAGAATCCTTGCCTGGGATTCATTTTTTATATAGTATAAGTGAAAAAGCAAGCACCTTTGGATGTGATTAAATATACTTGTGTTATGCCAGAAGATGACTTGATATAGAGTATAATTTACTACCGATTCATTTATTATATGGTATCTTTTATATCTTTAGTCATTTTGTAGGGTGCATTTTATTGGTTATGCCAAAAAGCACCAAGCTTTTGCATCTTATTGTGTCTATTTCATGTGGCAGTTAAAAAGTTGTTTTGGATTTGATTCATTTTTTCCCACTGATGTTCGGAGATTTGGAGATGGGGGCATTTTTATTGGAAATTTGAGGAGACCAATTGAAGAGGTCATGCCCAAATTGGAGCAAAAACTGTCTGACGCGGCGGGAAGGGAGGTTGTGTTATGGTTCATGGAAGAAAACACAAATGATATCAGAAAACAGGTATTTAAACCAGCTCTATGACTATTAATTATAGGCTAAGTTGTTTCCGGTATCGATCTTAGCCTGTTAAATTGAGATTGAAATCCTTAGTTTAATGGTCTGTGCTCTAGAAGGTGTAGGAGTTGAAATTTCTGTAACTTTCTTAATGGATTCCCTGTTATTTATGAAGGAAGTTGAGGTTCCACCCCAGAACCAATTGGCAATGGGGGGAGTAACACAACTCCTTATAAGCCCTTGCTAGGTTTCTCAACTTTCCAATGTGTCTACTCTTGACCTTCACATTCTCACACGCCCCCGCACGTGTGGCGAATTTTCAAGCCTAACACGTGGACAACACATTTTGGGTGACGTGGAGCACGTGTGGCCGTTGGGCTTTCACACACCCGCTCTGATACCATGAAGGAAGTTGAGGTTCCACCCCAAAACCAATTGGCAATGGGGGGAGTAACCCAACTCCTTATAAGCCCTTGCTAGGTTTCTCAACTTTCCAATGTGGGACTCTTTACCTTCACATTCTCACAATTTACTTGCCAAGTACCCTGAGGGGAAATAGAAAATTGGTGGTGTTTCTGATTTTTAACAATGGTTATTCTTTAAGGTCTGTATGGTGCAACCCAAAGCGGAAATTGATCTAGAGTTTGAGTCAACCAAGCTGAGCACTCCTTTGGGTTATGTTAGTGCAGTAGCCTTGTGCGTTGCTACTTTCGGAACAATAGCTCTGATGAGTGGCTTCTTCCTCAAACCTGATGCTACATGGGATGACTACCTAGCTGATGTTGTGCCTCTCTTTGGTGGTTTCATATCCATTTTGGGCGTTTCTGAGGTATCTTTTTATGCATTTGACTTGTCCATCATTAATCTAGGCAATTCATATTATTCTCTGGCACATAATTGTCAAGGATGTAAATCTAACATGAAAAGGACGCTATTTAAATAAGAATTGTATATACCTATTATGAGGAGACTTTGCATTCCTTTGTTCAGATGCGATGGTTATGAGATTATGTATTCCGGATTTCTTTACACGTTGTATGTGATGCAATTTTCTTATCACTTCTTCATTCTGACAAGTTTGTGTTACACAGATAGCCACTAGAGTGACAGCAGCTCGCCATGGTGTAAAACTCAGTCCATCTTTTCTTGTGCCATCCAATTGGACAGGGTGTTTGGGAGTGATGAATAACTATGAATCACTGCTTCCAAATAAGAAAGCTCTTTTTGACATTCCAGTTGCACGCACAGCTAGTGCATATCTTACATCGCTGGTGCTTACGGTTTCTGCTTTTGTGGCTGATGGAAGCTTTAATGGGGGTGACAATGCATTGTAATTTCTTCACATACCCTTTCTCCGAAGCATAAAAATTGCCTTTTAAAATGCCTAGAAAAGATCCTCAATACTTCTTTGTGCATACCAATGGTGGTATTGCTCACTTTAAGTATAGTTTCAGCAGTATGTTGCAATATTTCTTCAACAAAAAC
>NC_034016.1:16384276-16386582 GCF_000346465.2 Prunus persica
GGATTGGATTATTTTGACACATATTCACCAGTTACGAGAATAACATCAATAAGAATGTTAATTGCAATTGCAGCATTGCATAATCTTGAGATACATCAAATGGATGTGAAAATGGCCTTTTTAAATGGTGATTTAGATAAGGAAATTTATATGGAACAACCTGAAGGGTTTATTGTTCCTGGACAAGAAAAGAAAGTATGTAAGTTTGTTAAGTCCTTGTACGGGTTAAAGCAAGCACCAAAACAATGGCATCTGAAATTTGACAATGCATTAATGTCAAATGGTTTCAAGATCAATGAGTGTGATAAATGTGATTATATGAAAAGCACTCAAGATGGTTTTGTCATTATTTGTCTTTATGTTGATGATATGTTAATTATTGGTAGCAATATTGGGATGATTAAATCTACCAAGAAAATGTTGACCAAAAATTTTGACATGAAAGATTTGGGAGTAGCAGATGTGATTCTAGGAATTAAAATTTCTAGAACATCTGATGGACTAGTTTTATCCCAATCACATTATATTGAGAAAATACTTGCGAAGTTTAGCAAGTATGATACTAGTCCAGTAAGAACTCCTTATGATCCAAGTCTTAATCTTGTGAAGAATATAGGTCATGGTGTATCACAAATAGAATATGCTCGTATTATTGGTAGTCTCATGTATCTTACGAATTGCACAAGGCCTGATATAGCTTACTCTGTTAATAGATTAAGCAGATACACTAGTAATCCTGGAAGAGATCATTGGAAAGCTATAGTCAGAGTTCTAAGATACTTAAGATACACCAAAAATGTTGGATTGCATTATACAAGATATCCAGCTGTACTTGAAGGATATAGTGATGCTAATTGGATATCTGATACTAAAGACTCCAATTCTACAAGTGGATATGTCTTTACAATTGGAGGTGCGACTATATCATGGAGATCTACTAAGCAAACTATTATAGCTAGATCTACTATGGAATCTGAGTTCATAGCATTAGATAAAGCTGGTGAGGAAGCTGAATGGCTACGTAATTTCTTAGAAGATATTCCATGTTGGCCAAAACCTGTGCCTGCTATATGTATACATTGTGATAGTCAATCTACAATTGCAAGGGCACAAAACAATATGTACAACGGCAAGTCTCGACATATACGTCGAAGACACAACACCGTTAAGCAACTGCTCTCCAGTGGTATAATTACCATTGACTACATAAAGTCAAGAGATAATTTGGCGGATCCATTTACTAAAGGTTTGAACGGAGAACAAGTTTATAGATCATCGAGGGGAATGGGGTTAAAGTCCATGTCAAATGAATAGTCATAGTGGAAACCCAACCTAGTTCACTGGAGATCCCAAGATCTAGGTTCAAAAGGGACAACTAAATTATGATAACTCAAAAATAACACTACAGAGATATATTCTCCTACCCATATCCTATGATGATACAGTGTTGTATGAAATGTGTTTAGGTTAAGCTATGCTTTTAATGATTCCTATACCTTGATTATCCGAGTAAGATATGAGAGGATATTATCAATAGGAAATCACCTATATAAGTGTGAAATAGGGCCGTTTCCATGAGAATTTTTAGGGCTAAATTCTCTAAAGCACTTATGAAAGCCAGGAGTTGCTCAGGGCCAAAACGGGCACAACCGATCGAACCAGATATGTCTAGAAGGGTATTGAGTGAGTATTATTGTCTGGGTTTACACAAACGGCTGAACAGTTCGAGACATCACGTTCACTGATTAGCCAAGTAAATCTGATAGTACTTCACTATGACAGGTTCAAAGCCAAAAGCTACCTATCCAGATGCCATATTCTTCTAATAGGAACTCTCTCTAAGTCTGCATTATCATTTGCATATTGTTGAAACTAATTTCCATTCATGTGGGGGATTGTGAGAAATTTAATATTAATTTTCTATTTGAATGGAAATTAATAAAATCCATTGGGTTAAAGACATGACCCTTGGATAAAGACATCTTCAATTGGGGGGTGACAACTCTTCAAACTAAGGGATACATTGTTTGGGGTGACAACTCTTCAAGACCAAAGGATACACTATTTGCCTTTTCAGATTGGGATACCTTTTTGAAAAGGGTATTTCATCATCTATAAATAGAGCAATCCTCCTGCAGTTTTATTCATTCAATTAATTCTCTAGATACATACTTTCATATATAGAGAGCATTAGAGTTTGCATAAGAGAGTTTCCTGCATAATCTTGGTTCAAAGTTTCTTGTGATGCATGCTTCTTTCATAGGAGGGGAGTCGTTGTATCCTGGGAGGCGAACGCTAGTGAACCA
>NC_034016.1:16387117-16396104 GCF_000346465.2 Prunus persica
TGCCCATCTCTTTGCTCATACAATACAAGACAGCCTTGCTTTCAAGGATTTATTTTTATCTTTGGGTTGGTTTGTCTTTGCTGTATTATCCTTTGGATACTCTCCTTTTTTTTTTTTTTTTTTTTCTGTGGTGTCAATAAAATTTTGTTTCTTACAAACCAACTTGTCTCAGTTGTATATAAACTAGGCCTGTAAGTTGTAGCCCAAGTGGGATTGGGATGAGATGGAGGAGGCGTAGAATTATTTTTGTAACATTTAGTGATCTGGCAACCCAGATCAGATCAAGAAAAACAGACTATGTAGCAGCCCATGCAGCCCAAGAGACTTGGGGTGTGCAAGATTCAATTCAATATGCCCAAATTGATCGGTTTAATTCAATTTTAATTGATTTTGGTAATTTAAAAATTTGGATTGGATCTCTAATTTCTAAAACAGACATGATTGGATTGGATGGTGAATTTGCTTTTGAGAATCCAATCCAATCTAGTTAGTTTCGAGCTTATTTTGTTTGTAATTGAGAAAGTTATGAACATTTTAAATCATTTGATGGAGTTATGTTTAATATATTATAGAATCAAAATAATTTTCTTAGCATTTCATTTATATTTTACATTGACGTCTATTAAAATGTTTAATTAGATTTTAAACATAACGATAAATATTTCATATTTCATTATTATGTTTTTTAATTATGAAAATCGATCATCCAATCCAATTGTCAAAATTCATTTCTTTCTTCCCACTCCGACTCAAAGCTTCCAATTTCGCAACAAAAAAAAAAGTAGATAGAGAATTCTCTCAACAAAAACAAAAGCAGCCATGAAACTGAGAGTGAGATCCATAGAAACCAAAGAGACCCTCCGAGTCGAGGTCCCCAATCTCTGCTCTCTCCACCAGCTTAAGCAAACCATCTCCCAATTGATCTCAGCCTCTCCTTCCTCTCTCCGCCTCTCCCTCAACCGACGCGACGAGCTCCACGCGTCCTCTCCTGACGACTCGCTTCACTCCCTCGGCCTCACCTCCGGTGATCTTATCTTCTACACCCTCGACCCCTCCTCCCAAACCCTAGCTCCACCTCCGCATTCAATTTCACATTCGTCCGTACAATCCCATAACCAAATCCTCACCACTGGTGTGCCTCAAGGTTCGAATTTCCAAAACCCTGAAACCCTAATTGGCGAAGGGTCTGCCGCGGGTGATTCGATTGCTGAAGAACAGAGGTCTCTGGTTTCGAATTCGGAAACCCTAGTGGCTTCTGGTGCTGAAAGAATGGAAATTGATGATGGGTCTGATGGGATAGGGTTGAAAAAGTACTCGGTGCCCTTTTTCTTGAAGAGGGTACTGAGGGAGGAGTTGGGAGAAGACCGTAGCAATCACAAGCTATTGGTGATTGCTGTTCATGCTGCGGTCTTGGAGTCCGGTTTCGTCGGGTTCGATTCCGTTTCGGGTATGGGGGCCAATCGGTTTCATCTCGCTGATGAATGGCCAAGGACAGCTATCACGATGTCGCTTTCCTATACTTTGCCTGAGATTCTGAAAAATCGTGGCAATAATGGTAATGGGGTTGAAGGGGTTATGTTGAAATTTCAGAGCTTGGGGCGTTTTGTTAATGTTTATGGGTCTTTGGCCAGTGGTGGTGCTGGGCCTTATCGGGTATGTTTGGACGAACACAGATTTGCCCCCATCATTGAATCTGTTTGGGAAAACAAGAATGTGAATGAGAGAGATGGGTTAGTCTCAGAAAGAGAGGTTTTTGAGTTTTGGAAGATTGTGAAGGATGGGATCACATTGCCATTGCTGATTGATCTTTGTGCAAAGGCCGGTTTGCCCGCCCCACCGAGCCTGATGCGCCTTCCACCGGAGCTCAAAATGAAGATTTTGGAGCCACTATCTGGTGTGGACATTGCCAAAGTGGGTGGTGTTTGTAAGGAGCTGCGAAATCTTGCTAATAATGATGAGTTGTGGAAGAAGAAGTATGCTGAGGAGTTTGGTAGTGGTACTGGAGGAGAAGGAACAATGATTAACTGGAAGCATAAGTTTGCTAGAAATTGGGAGATTGCGGAGCAACAAAGGAAGGCAGTAGGGTATTGGAGATCATATGAGAGGCCTTATTTCAACCGTATCAGGAGGGACCCTAACCCATTGTTTGTACCTCCAGTTCCTGGTATAATTGGTGGAGATTATGACCGCTTTCCGGTCTTTGGTGCCCTTAATCCTACTGGACAATCACACCCTATTCTACAACCACCCCGTCGGTTTCCAGCACGCCGTAATTTCTCACCAAATTGCAATCTGGAAGGGTTCCTTGGCTAGTATGATGCCTTGGAACTGAAGCTGCAGGTTCATGTTTCGTATGCATAGTATATATAATAAGCATCTTGGTGGATATCCAGCTAGAATTAAAGACCGAATCATCATCAGTCATAGCTGGTTTTTGTTTCTGTTTATGTGTATATTGTTGTTACTTGTGTTTATGGCCTTTTGGCTTTTGGAGATAATTTAAAGTTGATTTCGTAGTTTTGGTGTGAGTCTGTCTATTCTTGATGTGCATATAAGCTGCTCTACTGCTTTATTGTTTAAGTTTCTTACTAGTATCTGTTGGTGCGCTAAGATGGCATGGTTTTCATATATGAAGAGTTTGGGTTAATTCGATACACATGCTGCTTGTTGTTTAGTTCAATTGGCTGGGGAGTTCAAATAAAATAATGCAGATCAGAAAGATGGTGTTGTCAACTGTGTTTGTTTCTATCGTTTGGCTGTCATGGTCATCGATTGATTCGTTTACAACTTCTCATATCAAATTAGTTGCAAAGTAGACATTTCCCTGAACTTCTAATAACACAATATGTTACTCTTGTCCTCTCGCATTGTGTTCAGTGCAAAAGTAGTTCAACTTTGCTCGAGTATCGGCACGTTAACAGCCCTAAACATCCAAAAGATTGTTCGTCTCCTCCCCTGTAGATTCAAACCTTAATTGGAAAACTTTTACAACTCGAATTGTTTAGGGTGGTTGCACTCTTCTTATCCCAAATTCTGTCACAGGCTCACAGCCCTTACAAGACTATTGAGAGCAACTGCAATTATATGTATAATTTAAGCAAATTGAGGTGCCACAACTTTTCTACCCTTCATGCAACTCCATACTTTATTTTTATTTTTTGTGAACTGGGGGCTAGACCCCCACAAAAAATGAAAAGAAAAAAACTAGCACAAGTAAAACATTTGGGGATCTGGCAACCCGCTCAGATCAAGTAAAACAGAGACTATGTTGCCCAGGTCAACCAGTGACTTATTTTGTTTGAAATGATTCTATATTTTTATGCACTACTTGTAAGAAGAACTCAAGAGTCGAGATCAAAAGGATGATTATACAATAATTTCTCATCTTTCCTTTTCCATCTTATATTACATAGGAACCATACTTTTCCTTTTGCTTTATTTGAAGAAGTTTTTAAAACTCATTCATTTTTTGGACCTATGCAACGAAGAGACGTAAGGAAATGTCTCGGTTCACAACTTCAGATCAGACCATGTGCAAATATGACTTGGTCGACAAGGTTTTAAATATGACTTGGTTGACAAGGATTCAACAGCTGCAGTTTCGTGGAAAGTTTGTGCACTTCACCTTCCCCTCTTGTATATATTTTGCTTCTACAACTTTTCCTAAGCACACAAATTCCACAAATTACCTTATAATTTTAGTGTAAACAGAGAAATGGAGAGAGGTCAGAGAGCCTACAAAGGTCACTGCTTGGTCTTACCCTATCCGAGCCAAGGCCATATTAATCCTATGCTCCAATTTGCCAAGCTTTTATCTCACAAAGGAGTTAAAGTCACACTGGTCACTACCCGCTATATCCACAAGACTATGTACGGGTCAGCATCGAGCTGCATAGCGCTGGATCTGGAGACCATCTCCGATGGCTATGATGAAGCCGGGAGAGGAAAAGCAAGCATAGATGCCTATTTGGAGAGCTTTTGGAAAGAAGGGTCAAAAACTTTGGCTGAGCTCCTTGAGAAGCTTTCAAGCTCAGGGCCTCCAGTTGAGTGTGTTGTTTATGATGCGTTCATGCCTTGGCCTCTGGATGTTGCCAGAAAGTTTGGAATTGCCGGGGCTACTTTCTTCACCCAGTCTTGTGCTGTTAGCAACATCTACTACCATGTCCACAAAGGACTTTTGAAAGTTCCTCTTGCTGATGATCAGTCTCTGATTTCCCTTCCTGGGTTGCCACCACTTGACCCTCTGGACTTGCCATCGTTTGTATACGATTTGGAGTATTGCCCAGCTTTTTACAGAGTGGTTGTGGGTCAGTTCTCCAATGTTGACAAAGCTGATTGGGTCCTCTGCAACACATTTTATGAGTTGGAAGAACAAGTGAGTACATAAGCAAGCTTTTTTTTCTTTTCCTTCTCAACTTTGATATATGATTAATTTTTATAAGCTTCAATGAAACTAATTGGTATTAATTCTTTGCTTAGGTGGTGGATTGGCTGGCTAAGTTTTGGCCATTGAGGACCGTTGGACCTACTATACCATCCAAGTACTTAGATGAGCGACTTGAAGATGACAAAGAATACGGTGTCAACCTCTTTAAATCAGACAATGATGCCTGCATCAAATGGTTAAACGAAAGGCCAAAAGGGTCTGTTGCTTATGTATCATTTGGCAGCACAGCGAAACTTGACGATGAGCAAATGGAGGAGCTGGCTTGGGGTTTGAGGAGGAGCAAAAGTAACTTCTTGTGGGTGGTTAGAGCATCAGAAGCAGCTAAGGTGCCAAAAGGGTTCATCGAGGAGACATCGGAGAAGGGTTTGGTGGTCTCATGGTGCTCCCAAATGGAGGTTTTGGTTCATGAGGCTGTTGGATGCTTTGTTACACATTGTGGTTGGAACTCAACTCTGGAGGCTTTGAGTTTGGGGGTTCCAATGTTGGCAATGCCACAATGGACTGACCAAAGAACCAATGCCAAGTTCATTATGGATGTGTGGAAAATAGGGATCACAGCTCCATCTGATGAGAAAGGGAAGGTGAGACAAGAAGTAGTGGAACATTGCATAAGTGAAATAATGGAGGGAGAGAGAGGGAAAGAAATGAAAATCAACGCCCTCAAATGGAAAAAGTTGGCTAAAAAGGCAGTGGATGAAGGTGGAAGTTCAGACAAAAACATTGATGAGTTCATTTCAAAGCTGGTTCAGTGATGATAGCCATGTGTTAGAAAAGCCCCCACAAGTAAAAACAGCTTTAGGCACTATGTGTGGTTCCAATAATATTTTTATGCCAAATCTTGTCAACAAGCTGTTGTCAATTTATCAATATTTCTTTTCATCCTAGTACTTGTGTTGCAAAAGTGACGATTTATCGCCTCAGTGATGGCAAAATTTCTGTGTCTTCAATTAAAGACCGCATTGTTCATATACATCGATACATCGGTTCCAACCCCTAAAAAGGTTAAGATAGGACCCAAAACTATTGACTGTATATTTATCGGTTATGCCATTAACAGTAGTGCATATCGTTTCCTTGTACACAAATCTGATATATTAGATGTACATGTGAATACGATTATTGAATCAAGGAATGTATCTTTCTTTGAAAATGTATTTCCTTATAAGGATGCACAAGAAAGAAATACACTTAAAAGAACCTTAGATACTGTTAATAGCGATAACCAAGAAAGTCATCAAGAAAATATAGACCAAGAGACTGCAGAACCAGAACCTGGACATGAACCCAGGCGTAGTAAGAGAGCTAAGACAACCAAATCCTTTGGTCCTGAGTTTCTAACTTATTTGTTAGAAAATGAGCCTCTCAAACTTACAAAGAAGCCATGACTTCTTCTGAAGCTCTTTTATGGAAAGAGGCTATTAATACCGAAGTTGAATCCATCATGCAGAATCACACTTGGGAACTTGTGGATCTTCCTCCTGGAAATAAACCATTGGATTATAAATGGATTTTTAAGAAAAAGATGAAAGCTGATGGATCAATTGACAAATATAAGGCAAGGCTTGTTGTCAAAGGTTATAAAAAAAGAAGGATTGGATTATTTTGACACATATTCACCAGTTACGAGAATAACATCAATAAGAATGTTAATTGCAATTGCAGCATTGCATAATCTTGAGATACATCAAATGGATGTGAAAATGGCCTTTTTAAATGGTGATTTAGATAAGGAAATTTATATGGAACAACCTGAAGGGTTTATTGTTCCTGGACAAGAAAAGAAAGTATGTAAGTTTGTTAAGTCCTTGTACGGGTTAAAGCAAGCACCAAAACAATGGCATCTGAAATTTGACAATGCATTAATGTCAAATGGTTTCAAGATCAATGAGTGTGATAAATGTGATTATATGAAAAGCACTCAAGATGGTTTTGTCATTATTTGTCTTTATGTTGATGATATGTTAATTATTGGTAGCAATATTGGGATGATTAAATCTACCAAGAAAATGTTGACCAAAAATTTTGACATGAAAGATTTGGGAGTAGCAGATGTGATTCTAGGAATTAAAATTTCTAGAACATCTGATGGACTAGTTTTATCCCAATCACATTATATTGAGAAAATACTTGCGAAGTTTAGCAAGTATGATACTAGTCCAGTAAGAACTCCTTATGATCCAAGTCTTAATCTTGTGAAGAATATAGGTCATGGTGTATCACAAATAGAATATGCTCGTATTATTGGTAGTCTCATGTATCTTACGAATTGCACAAGGCCTGATATAGCTTACTCTGTTAATAGATTAAGCAGATACACTAGTAATCCTGGAAGAGATCATTGGAAAGCTATAGTCAGAGTTCTAAGATACTTAAGATACACCAAAAATGTTGGATTGCATTATACAAGATATCCAGCTGTACTTGAAGGATATAGTGATGCTAATTGGATATCTGATACTAAAGACTCCAATTCTACAAGTGGATATGTCTTTACAATTGGAGGTGCGACTATATCATGGAGATCTACTAAGCAAACTATTATAGCTAGATCTACTATGGAATCTGAGTTCATAGCATTAGATAAAGCTGGTGAGGAAGCTGAATGGCTACGTAATTTCTTAGAAGATATTCCATGTTGGCCAAAACCTGTGCCTGCTATATGTATACATTGTGATAGTCAATCTACAATTGCAAGGGCACAAAACAATATGTACAACGGCAAGTCTCGACATATACGTCGAAGACACAACACCGTTAAGCAACTGCTCTCCAGTGGTATAATTACCATTGACTACATAAAGTCAAGAGATAATTTGGCGGATCCATTTACTAAAGGTTTGAACGGAGAACAAGTTTATAGATCATCGAGGGGAATGGGGTTAAAGTCCATGTCAAATGAATAGTCATAGTGGAAACCCAACCTAGTTCACTGGAGATCCCAAGATCTAGGTTCAAAAGGGACAACTAAATTATGATAACTCAAAAATAACACTACAGAGATATATTCTCCTACCCATATCCTATGATGATACAGTGTTGTATGAAATGTGTTTAGGTTAAGCTATGCTTTTAATGATTCCTATACCTTGATTATCCGAGTAAGATATGAGAGGATATTATCAATAGGAAATCACCTATATAAGTGTGAAATAGGGCCGTTTCCATGAGAATTTTTAGGGCTAAATTCTCTAAAGCACTTATGAAAGCCAGGAGTTGCTCAGGGCCAAAACGGGCACAACCGATCGAACCAGATATGTCTAGAAGGGTATTGAGTGAGTATTATTGTCTGGGTTTACACAAACGGCTGAACAGTTCGAGACATCACGTTCACTGATTAGCCAAGTAAATCTGATAGTACTTCACTATGACAGGTTCAAAGCCAAAAGCTACCTATCCAGATGCCATATTCTTCTAATAGGAACTCTCTCTAAGTCTGCATTATCATTTGCATATTGTTGAAACTAATTTCCATTCATGTGGGGGATTGTGAGAAATTTAATATTAATTTTCTATTTGAATGGAAATTAATAAAATCCATTGGGTTAAAGACATGACCCTTGGATAAAGACATCTTCAATTGGGGGGTGACAACTCTTCAAACTAAGGGATACATTGTTTGGGGTGACAACTCTTCAAGACCAAAGGATACACTATTTGCCTTTTCAGATTGGGATACCTTTTTGAAAAGGGTATTTCATCATCTATAAATAGAGCAATCCTCCTGCAGTTTTATTCATTCAATTAATTCTCTAGATACATACTTTCATATATAGAGAGCATTAGAGTTTGCATAAAGAGAGTTTCCTGCATAATCTTGGTTCAAAGTTTCTTGTGAATTGCAATGCTTCTTTCATAAGGAGGGGAGTCGTTGTATCCTGGGAGGCGAACGCTAGTGAACCATAAGCACCAGTGTGGGGCGTAATTCGTCTTAAGGTTAGAGTGTCCAACACTTGCCTCGACTCAATTAAGGTTCTTTTAATTACATACTACTGTTGTAAAAATTTGTTTTGTTTGTAGTGTTTATTTGTTTATTTTATAGCAATTTAGCACTATTATTTCCTACAAAAAGTGAATGAGAGAGATAGGTTAGCCTCAGAAAGAGAGGTTTTTGAGTTTTGGAAGATTGTGAAGGATGGGATCACGTTGCCATTGCTGATTGATCTTTGCGCAAAGGCCCGGTTTGCCTGCCCCACGGAGCCTCATGAGCCTTCCACCGGAGCTCAAAATGAAGATTTTGGAGCCACAGCCTGGTGTGGACATCGCCAAAGTGGGTGGTGTTTGTAAGGAAGCTGCGGAATCTTGCTAATAATGGTGTTGTCAACCTTAAACATCCAAAAGACTGCTCGGCTCCTCCAATTGTTTAGGAAGAAAAGAATCCAATTGTTATTTCTTGGTAGCACTCTTATGCCAAATTCTGTCACAGGCTCACAGCCCTTGCCCATCTCTTTGCTCATACAATACAAGACAGCCTTGCTTTCAAGGATTTATTTTTATCTTTGGGTTGGTTTGTCTTTGCTGTATTATCCTTTGGATACTCTCC
>NC_034016.1:16396204-16399292 GCF_000346465.2 Prunus persica
CAATAAAATTTTGTTTCTTACAAACCAACTGTCTCAGTTGTATATAAACTAGGCTGTAAGTGTAGCCCAAGTGGGATTGGGATGAGATGGAGGAGGCGTAGAATTATTTTGTAACATTTAGTGATCTGGCAACCCAGATCAGATCAAGAAAAACAGACTATGTAGCAGCCCATGCAGCCCAAGAGACTTGGGGTGTGCAAGATTCAATTCAATATGCCCAAATTGATCGGTTTAATTCAATTTTAATTGATTTTGGTAATTTAAAAATTTGGATTGGATCTCTAATTTCTAAAACAGACATGATTGGATTGGATGGTGAATTTGCTTTTGAGAATCCAATCCAATCTAGTTAGTTTCGAGCTTATTTTGTTTGTAATTGAGAAAGTTATGAACATTTTAAATCATTTGATGGAGTTATGTTTAATATATTATAGAATCAAAATAATTTTCTTAGCATTTCATTTATATTTTACATTGACGTCTATTAAAATGTTTAATTAGATTTTAAACATAACGATAAATATTTCATATTTCATTATTATGTTTTTTAATTATGAAAATCGATCATCCAATCCAATTGTCAATTGGATTGGATATTGGATTTCAACCTCTAGTCCGATCGGATTGGATTGAAAAAAAATCATAATTCAATATATATTGAATCGAATGCAAATTGGCCAAATTACATTGGTTTCGTAACGATACACACCCCTACCCAAAGCTATTTAATTACTTATTTAATTTGAAATGATTTTATATTTTTATGCACTATGTACAAGAAGACCTCAAGACCAAACGCTAATTATATAATAATTTCTCATCTGTCTTTTCCACTTTATATTACACTGTAAGGGCGGCTATGAGATTTTAGGTGTCACAAGTCTTGAACAAAATTATATAAAAAGAATTTGACCATATATATTGATAAATAAAACTACTCATCAATAGCTATCAAACAAATAATTCAACAAGGAACATAAAATAAAATAAAAACCCATGGTTTATCAAATTATTAATTATAATAAACCCAAAAAAATATGTGGATTAATCAAGAGCTCCTATTATATGAAATTATTCTACATTTTTATGCACTGTGTATATGAAGACCTCAAAACCAAACGGTGATTATACAATAATTTATCATCTTTCTTTTCCACTTTATATTATACTGTAAGGGCGGCTATGAGATTTTAGGTGTCACAAGTCTTGAACAAAATTATATAAAAAGAATTTGGACCATATATATTGATAGCAAATTTAAAAAGTAAATTTAAGTTTTAGCCACAAAAAAATTTTCACTTTTGTAAAAAGCCAAACTACTCATCAATGGCTAAAGAATTATCAAACAAATAATTCCACAAGTAACATAAAATTTAAAAAAAAACCGTTGTTTATCAAATTATTAATTATAATTAACCCAAAAAAAATAAATTGTAGCCATTGGATTTAGTATTAATCAAGATCCCCTATTATATGCAATTTTAATGTATTAATATATTATGTGGTATCAACTTAAAAGAAACCGTCTCACCTTCATATGCAAGGGACCATGTGTAAAGATGAATTAGGAAACCTCTAAAAATTGGGGTCATGTGCAAGGGCCCACCTTGCACGCCCCTAAAGCCGTCTTCCATAGTTTTCTAGAACTGCAGTATCGTGGACAGTTTGTGCACTTCATTTTCCCCTAAATAACTTGCCGAAACACACAAATTTCACTCACATTGCCTTCTAATTTCAGAGTAGACAGAGAAATGGAGAAAGGACAGATAGCCTACAAAGCTCACTGCTTGGTCTTACCCTTTCCGTGCCAAGGCCACATTAATCCTATGCTCCAATTTGCCAAGCTTTTAGCTCACAAAGGAGTTAAAGTCACACTGGTCACTACCCGCTATGTCCACAAGACAATGTACGGGTCAGCATCGAGCTGCATAGAGCTGGGGCTGGAGACCATCTCCGATAGCTACGACGAAGCCGGGAGAGGAGAAACAAGCATAGATTCCTATTTGGAAAGCTTTCGGGAAGTAGGATCGAAAACTTTGGCTGAGCTCCTTGAGAAGCTTTCAAGCTCAGGGTCCCCAGTTGATTGTGTTATTTATGATGCTATCATGACTTGGCCTCTGGATATTGCCAGGAAGTTTGGAATAGCTGGGGCTGTTTTCTTCACACAATCTTGTGCTGTTGAAAACATCTACTACCATATCCACGAAGGACTTCTGAAACTTCCTCTTTCTGTTGATCAGTCTCGGATTTTGCTTCCCGGGTTGCCACCACTTGAACCTCTGGACTTGCCATCGTTTGTATACGATTTTGGGTCTTACCCGGGTTTTTACCAAGCGTCTTTGGGTCAGTTCTCCAATGTTGACAAAGCTGATTGGATCCTCTTCAACACATTTTATGACTTGGAAGAACAAGTGAGTACATAAGGAAGCTTCTTTTTTTTCCCCCCTTCTTTTTTCTCAACTGTCATATATGATTAATTTTTGGGCTTCTTAGATCTAGGTCCAAAACGATTAGGTATTATTGGGTTTAGTTCACGCGTTTTTTTATTTTAGATGTAGATCCTTTGCCGTTGATTACTTCTTCTTTTTTGTGTCGATTTTACTCTTCAATGTAAATAAGGAAAACACATTGAAAATATAAATTAGAAAAGTTGATATAGATCCAAATTTTCATTGAGGAGTTGGGTTTAATTCTCATATTTGGTGACTTTGATCTAAGTCCTTTGACTTTTGGCACCATAACTTCCTGATGATCAAGAGACCTAACTACATATTGCAATTGATGGAAGGTCACACTGCTACCCCCACTCCCACCTGGTTTCTTTGGCAATGTGGGTTTTGCAGGCGCACCAATTGCTGCAGCAGGGGGATCTCAAATCAAAACCAACATTGGTATGCTGCTAGCTGTATTCAAGATAAAGGTGTGCGTAGGGACGACGATAATCGGAGATCAGACCGGGACTATCTTGGAGTTCAACCTGACCTGTCACACCTTGTTCGCGAGCTCATACTTTTAAGTGGCCCAAGACTTGAATTAACAAGTAGGTATAAGCGATCGAATGATGAAGATGAAGTTCGGTAGGGGTCGA
>NC_034016.1:16404062-16432474 GCF_000346465.2 Prunus persica
CATCATTGTCTGATTTATAGAGGTTGACTCCATATTCTTTGTCATCTTCAAGTCGCTCATCTAAGTACTTTGGATGGTATAGTTGGTCCAACAGTCCTCAGTGGCCAAAACTTAGCCAGCCAATCCACCACCTAAGCAAAGACTCAACTTCTCAATAAAAATTTGGATCTATATCAACTTTTCTATTAATTTTGATAAGCTTCAATGAAAACTAATTGGAATTTATTCTTTGCTTAGGTGGTGGATTGGCTGGCTAAGTTTTGGCCACTGAGGACTGTTGGACCAACTATACCATCCAAGTACTTAGATGAGCGACTTGAAGATGACAAAGAATATGGAGTCAACCTCTTTAAATCAGACAATGATGCCTGCATCAAATGGCTAAACGAAAGGCCAAAAGGGTCTGTTGCTTATGTATCATTCGGCAGTTTCGCGGAACTTGGCGTTGAGCAAATGGAGGATCTTGCTCGGGGTTTGAGGAGGAGCAAAAGTAACTTCTTGTGGGTGGTCAGAGCATCAGAAGC
Source organism: Prunus persica (assembly GCF_000346465.2). Taxonomy (NCBI): domain Eukaryota; kingdom Viridiplantae; phylum Streptophyta; class Magnoliopsida; order Rosales; family Rosaceae; genus Prunus; species Prunus persica. Next base: position 16,404,587 of record NC_034016.1, read on the forward strand.
AGCAAAGGTGCCAAAAGGATTCGTCGAGGAGACATTGGAGAAAGGTTTGGTGGTCTCATGGTGCCCCCAAATGGAGGTTTTGGCTCATGAGGCTGTTGGGTGCTTTGTTACACATTGTGGTTGGAACTCAACTTTGGAGGCTTTGAGTTTGGGGGTTCCAATGTTGGCAATGCCACAATGGACTGACCAAACAACCAATGCCAAGTTCATTATGGATGTGTGGAAAATAGGGCTCACAGCTCCATGTGATGAGAAAGGACTTGTGAGACCAGAAGTAGTGGAACATTGCATAAGTGAAATAATGGAGGGAGCGAGAGGGAAAGAAATGAAAATCAACGCCCTCAAGTGGAAGGAGTTGGCTAAAAAGGCAGTGGATGAAGGTGGAAGTTCTGACAAAAACATTGATGAGTTCATTTCAAAGTTGGTTCAGTGATGGCTATGTGTTAGAAAAGCCACATAAGTAAAATAAAAACAGCTTCTTTTTTTTTTTTTTGGTCAAAATAAAAACAGCTTTTAAGCACTACGTGTGGTGGTTCCAATGATATTGTATGCCAGATCTTATCAATGGTCGTTGTCAATCTTATAAATATTTCTTTTCATCCTGGTATTTGTTTTGGGTAATTTGCAAAAAGCATTGGGAAGTCAATTGAATTTTAATAGTGTATTTTATCTCCAAATTGATAGACAATCAGAAAGGATTATCCAGATCTTAGAAGATATGCTAAGAGTTTGTGTTTTGGATTTTCATGGAACTTGGGAAGATCATATTACTTTGGCAGAATATGCTTATAACAACAGTTTCCAATCCAGCATCGAAATGGCACCATATGAGGGACTCTATGGTAGACCATGTAGATCCCCTTTATGTTGAGCAGAAGTAAGTGAAACTGTGTTATTAGGACCTAATCTTGTACAAGAAACAACATAGAAGATCAAAACTATTAAACAACGATTGTATACAGCTCAATGTCGACAAAAGAATTATGCGGATAAAAGAACAAGGCCATTGAAGTTTAAAATTGAAGATCATGTATTCCTTAAAGTTTCACCTTGAAAGGAATTAAAAGATTTGAAAAGTCAAGAAAATTAGCCCCACGATTTATTTGACCTTTTCATCCTAGTATTTATGCTGCAAAAGTGACGATTTATAGCTTTAGTTATGACAAAAATAGTCTTGATCTCTTGGACCACAGGAGTCCAAGAGATTGTGGTCACTCACCGTTGGATATTAATCTAATGATTTAAAAAAATTTCTTAAAAAGAGTTCAAGATTGAGTGAACCGTTGAATTTACATCCAACGGTGAGTGACCACAAATCTCTTGGACTCCTGTGGTCCAAGAGATCGGGACTAATGACAAAAATTCTTTATCTTTAATTAAAGACTACACTGTTCGTATACATCGACACATGACTACATATCAATATAGTCCGATCTTAATTAAAAATTAGATTGATGACATATAAATAGTCCTGTCCTTGTTAAAAATTGGACATTCTGGACATAGCGGAATTATTTGTGTTAATTGACATTTATCTTTCTTTTTCTTTTAAGTAACGCTTGAGGGTTTAGTTTTTGTCATTCTCTTCTCTAAATAAAAAATAATTAAGGCAGACATAAGCTTAGTCAAGTTGGCCATAGTGGATGTGCTCCTCACTCTGCACCCGAGTTCGAATCCCCCTCATCGTAGTTTATATTAAATTAAAATAGAATAATATAGCTTGTATCAATAAAAATAAAATAAGAAAATAAGAAAATTGTGTAATTACTTTAGAAATGGACATAGCATTTTGTTTCCCTTTCTCTCCCTCCATTATTTCACTTATACAATGTTCTACTGCTTCATGAAACCACCAAACCCTTCTCCGATGTCTCCTCGACGAATGCTTTTGGCACTTAGCTGCTTCTGATTCTCTAACCACCCTCAAGAAATTAGTTTTGCTGCACTGCCAAATGATACATAAGCGACGGAGCCTTTTGGCCTGTCATTGAGCCATTTTAAGGAGGCACCATTGTCTGGTTTGAATAGGTTGACACCATATTCTTTGTCATTTTCAAGTCTCTTGTCCAAGTAATTGGATGGTATGGTTGGTCCAATTGACCTCACAGGCCAAAACTTAGCCATCCAATCCACTACCTGTGTATTCCAATTAAAACATTAGTTAATTAAATGAAAAGAAAATAATATGATTAGTGTGGAAATACGTCATCTTTCTTTGGCTATATCTACTAGGCTCGCCAAATTAATTGCTTTAGCGAAGCAAAAGCTGGCACAAAATGTGATGAGCCTAACAGTCCTTTGTTTTTAACTGAAACTTCAAACACTTGTTTTTCAGAATCATAAAATGTGTTGCAAAAAATCCAATCAGCTTTGTCAACAATAAAGGACTGATCCACTGCCATTTCACAGATAGCCCGGTAAGACCCCGAAAAGTTTCCAAAGGATGGCAAGTCTGAAGGTTCAAGTGGTGGCAACCCGGGAAGCAAAATGTTAGACTGACCACATCATCATCAACAGCAGCAGCAGTACTAAGAGGAAGTTTGAGCAGTCCTTTGTGGACATGGTAGTAAATGTGGTTGACAGCACAAGACTGAGTGAAGAAAACTGCCCCAAATATTCCAAACTTTTTGGCAACATCTGAAGCCCCAGGCATTAATGCATCATAAACAAGACAATCAACTTTGGACCCTGCAGAGCTTGATAGTTTCTCAAGAAGCTGGGACAAGGTTTGTGACCCTACTTGCCAAAATCTCTCCACATAGGCATCTATGCTTTCGGCTTGCGCGCTCCTTCCTTCGTCATATCCATCGGAAATGGTCTCCTGCAGCAGAATATTGCAACTAGATAGTAATCCTGCAGCCTGCATAATTGTGTTGTAGGCAAATTGGGTAGTGACCAGTGTGACTTTGACTCTTTGTGAACTAAGCTTGGAGAACTGGAGCAAAGGATTAATATGGCCTTGACTTTCCTCAATTGTGTCATATTGAGTGACTATTGAGTAGTGTTAATAGTCTTTGATACACTTTCACTAAAAGAAAGGGACACTTTCATTAAAAGGAAGAAAAAAAAAAAAAAAAAACTAGTATTGGAGACTTATTTTCATCCTCATTTGATATTTCTTTAACTTGAATTAGCGCCAAAGGCCGATGACGTGACCTTGCTAGTCTTTAGATAAAGGGTCAATGACCTATTTTGTCGTCAATTCAAGTGAGATCGATAAGAAAATAAAATAAAGTTATAAGGAAAGGGAAAGAGAGGGACGCAAGTCGGAGGAAAGGGTTGGCGGCCGACAAGGGGAGGAGGGTGCCGCCGCCAGCAGTGGCAAGGAATTTTTAGTTTTGTACTTTTATTTTTAGTTCAAAAAGGGTAAAATTGGATTTTAGAGTTCACAACTATGTGGGCGGGTGTGGTGAGCATTTAGCTGGGTGGCAATAGAGTTCCTTTTTCAGCGAAGCCAATCTCAAACTAACCAGTCATTCCAGCTCAACTACCTCTCCCTCTCTCCTTTACTCGCCCTCTCTCTGTCTCTTTCTTAGTCTCATTCACCACACCATGCCCTTCTCTGCAACTCTCTCACGTCCCACTCTTTCTTACTTCCCTCAAACACAACAACACCAACAACAATTGCATCTTCCTCACTTCCTCAATCCCTATCTCAAACCGAAAAGTTTCAGTCTTCAATTTCAATGCGCCCAAGCCTCCAGACGAACCCCTAATTACCCTCAGGTCCTCACTCACTCACTCTCTTTCTCTCTCTCTCTCTCTCTCTCTCTCTCTCTACAATTCTAATCAATCAACCCTTTGGACTCTTCATTTCACAGGGCGGCGCTGATAATCTGGTTGATGATCCGCGCAACTGGAGCCGTTCGATCAACTCCGAGGTCGACCGGCACTACAATTTCGAAGACGATGATGAAGACGATGAGGATGACGACGATGATGAAGAAGAAGATAGGAGTTTGGATTTATTGGTGAGGTTTGTTCAGAATATGTTCAAGAAGGTCTCCAGGCGAGCCAGGAGGGCCGTACGATCAGTTCTCCCTGTCTCAATTCCCACCAAATTGGTAACCATTGATTATAAATTTGGGTTCCATTTTTCAATTTTTCGAAAGAAAGCTGGGATTTTTATAGCTGAATTGTTGAACTGTTTTTTGTTGGCTTGGCTTATACACAGGTGGGGTTTTCTGTTAATGGGGTGCTCATGCTGGCATTTTTATGGGTCTTGAAGGCATTTCTTGAGGTAATTATATATGCAATCCACATACATGTATGCAAACTTCCATTTATTTGGTTATCAATGAGCTGTTATGGGTTTCATATCCATGTGAGTTCATGATCAATTGCATGCTCTTGAGTATTGTTACTGGTTCTTTTAAGGGTCTTTTCCCAGCACGTTTTGGTTCTCAATTCATTGAGCACATATGTTAGTTTAAACCCCCCATTCTGCGTACACGGTTGGTAACATTAGCTAGCAGTGTGGCCTCCTGTTTTTCTTTTTATCCCCTACCAAGTTTAATTTATCAAATTTGTGTTCTGTTATTTTATGGACTGAAATTTTAAAACTTGAACCATTTGTTGCTTGTGTGATTATTCTTCCTTAACACCAGTTTTGCAAAGTGGCCTTGTTTCTTGATACCACTGGATTTTAGAGTTACTGGACTCAACACAGGCCATGGTTCTTTTCTATGAATAAATCTAAAAAAGAAATAAAGTCGATTAATAGTAAGGGAGAAATAAAATAGTATAAAACCAAGTAGTATCTCTGCTATTGCACTTCATTTGATAGCAGTTTTGCAATGCAAATGATAATACTTGCAGCACTTAGATTCTTTTATCGTCTTTGTGGAAAGCTCGGTTACAGATGGGAAGAGTTGCTCTTTGTCAAAGCTGATACATCTGGAAAGAAGAACTCAGCAGGCAAAGTGTCCTAGTAGTGGTTAACTCTGCTCGGTCTATGGTTAGTAGCCATGCCTGAAGCTGCAGTTGTATAGGCATCGTTTTTTTTTATCTCTCCAAAGCCTGGATCTTTTAGTGAGTGCTGCATTCTCTATGTTTAGAAGGCCTTTGACAGATTTGAAATGTTGACAGTTGTTAAAGTATATGGCTTTTCAAATCAGACTGGTCTTATAGTTGGTGATCTTATTGAGGGCTCACTTGTGGTGTCATACTAGGCATAGAGAACAGTATTCACAGTCTTATCTGCGTGTTTGCATCAGGCATGAGTCATATCTGTAATTTATTTTGACTTACACAGCACCTGGATGGCTTCTGCTTATAAAAGCTTGTTATGACCTTTCTCTGTCTGTTTTAAATCTAGGTTGTTTGCACCCTTGGAAGTCTAGTGTTCGTAAGCATCTTACTCATCCGTGGGATATGGACTGGAGTAACCTACGTACAAGAAAACCGCACCCAGAAACTCCGCAATTTTGAAGATGAAAGCCGTCCGTGGACTGGCACACAGCCGGCAACCTGATACTTCCTCTCAAAGAAGAGAGTTGTTCAACTATAATCTCACACCAGAATAGGAGGAGTATACAATAAACAATAAAGGAGGACTACTTGAAATCAAGGATGATGAGAAGATAGCATAAAAACCATGGTTCTTGTCTGGAAAGAATTATAACTATGATGTAACTTCCTGCCTGAACAGGTACACAAGATATTCTTGTGATTTTGATTTAGCACCATGTATAATAGCATAGCAGGATAAAATTTTGTTATACGTTTTGGGAAGGTGGGATGATGGTTGGGTTCCCCCTGTATGATACATATAATGTCGACAGAAATCCTGTCAAAAATGAAATTTTCCATTGTGAGCTGCATGTAGGGTCCTGTTTGGTATAGCATATACTCGTCTGATTTCATTATCTTCGATTCTTTTCATTGTTATAATGATAGTTCAATGCCATCTATATTGACTCATTTTCTCTATTGGCATGTGAAAATAATCAGTTCATAAATATTTTACAATATCGTTTCAAGTTCCGATGGATTTCTAATCTCTTAAACGTTCCTTCACAAGTGAGTGACTATCAGCAATTGATGGATGGCTGGAGCTGCCAACGCCGGACCCTAGCATTCTTCTTGAAAGTGATCATCTGGCCACCAAACCAAGGAAATAGTCACTGTTTCATTAGAAATGATATTGCCAATGGTAGATCACATTCCCAAGGGAAGCTTTTCCATAGTTGCCATGCCACCAGTGACAAAGACATCTATTGGGGTAGTTGGGTAGGCCCGGGATTGCTTTGCTTTGGCTACACATTTGTGTCCCTTCCCGCATTATTTTCACCATCATACAAAGTATATAGTGTTGGCCACATGAATTTTTTTAATTATATGCTTTTTAAATTAATAATATGCCATATCTTCTAATAAATCCATACTTTAGAATTTTCTTTTTACTTGTATTACCTGGAAAAAAAAAAGTTTACGAGAGATTACATATGCAAAACTCCTAATCAATTCAAAAATCGAGTTCGATTCAACTAGATTTGAGTTGAAGTCATATAATTTGTGCTAAGAGTACCAACTAACTATTAATTTAGCGATATTTTCATAATGTTGCACCTTTTGTTATAAGTTTTTGTCCAACAAAAAAATTTTGCATTTGAGATTTTCATTCCCGTTCAATTTTTTTGTTTTGAAAAAAAAAAACCGTAAACCATAGCTTAGTACTCAATTATCCCAGTATTACGGAAATAACCTTACTACTACGGTCCTTCGGCGGCAAAATTTAATTTTTAAAACCAAAAAAACAGAGAAAGACAACTGTGGTTAAAAGAGGTGGTTAAGCCAGGCCAGCATCACATCAGAGACAGCCAACGGTCAATTCTGGGCCGTCCGTTCCCTCCCAATCTTAACCAAACCCTAGACCTCAGGTTAAGTTTTGCATCTGCCACTTCCTATTTCCAGTTATAAATACCTCGCCCAAACCCCCCCCTCAGATCTCATCTCAATCTGAAAAAGAGGGCGTCTTAATAAACGCCTTCGACTTTCTTCTTCGTGAGAGTCTCTTCTTCTTCTTCTTCTTGTTTTTTCGTCGCGTTTAATCGATCAAAATGAGAGAGTGCATTTCGATCCACATCGGTCAGGCTGGTATCCAGGTTGGCAATGCCTGCTGGGAGCTTTACTGCCTTGAGCATGGCATCCAGGTAAACTCTCTCTCCATTTCTCTATCGATGCTGTTCGTATATTTACTTGGATTTTTTATCTGTGATTTGTTCTAGTTTGGTTATGTTTCTGTTAGATCTGTAGCTTTTATGCTGTAATTTTTCGTGTTGATCAGATCTGTGATTTTATCTACATTTTATTCAAAATTCAGTTAGATCCGTGTTTTTTATCAATCGATTGAGCCTAGAAATGTGAGTTTTGATTTGCATAAAAAATTAACATTAGTAGTGTTGTAAGAAACATTGTTTCGCTCGAATCTGTTGCCAGACAGATCAGATCTGCATAATTTCTTGTAATGGATTTCGTACTATTTGTTAATTGTACCAATTTGTTCCTCGCTCAAATTTTGTAGTGTTTTTTTTTCTCTAAAGGTTGCGTATTTTAACATTGGTGTTTTAACATTGGATAGATAAGTGTAGATTAATCACGCTGTTTTATATCTCTCTGCTCAATTAGCTAAAATTTGTTATGGGCTCAGCTTTTATTGTTAATTGTAGTGTGAACAGCCAGTCTTTGTTATATAAACGATTGTTTATCAGTGTAGTTTTGATTGGATTAGTATATTAGTTTCTAATTATTTGCCTTCATTTACAGCCTGATGGCCAAATGCCTAGTGACAAGACCGTTGGTGGAGGAGATGATGCCTTCAACACCTTCTTCAGTGAAACCGGAGCTGGCAAGCATGTGCCTCGTGCAGTCTTTGTTGATCTTGAGCCCACTGTCATCGATGAAGTGAGGACTGGAACTTACCGCCAGCTCTTCCACCCTGAGCAGCTCATTAGTGGCAAGGAAGATGCTGCCAACAACTTTGCCCGTGGCCACTACACCATTGGCAAAGAGATCGTTGATCTCTGCTTGGACCGTATCCGTAAGCTTGCTGACAACTGCACTGGGCTTCAAGGTTTCCTTGTGTTCAATGCTGTTGGTGGAGGCACTGGCTCTGGTCTCGGGTCTCTTCTTTTGGAGCGTTTGTCTGTTGACTATGGAAAGAAGTCAAAGCTTGGGTTCACTGTGTATCCCTCTCCACAGGTCTCTACATCTGTGGTTGAGCCCTACAACAGTGTCCTCTCCACCCACTCTCTCCTGGAGCACACAGATGTTGCTGTGCTACTCGACAATGAGGCCATCTATGATATCTGCAGGCGTTCTCTTGACATTGAGCGACCCACCTACACCAACCTCAACCGTCTTGTGTCTCAGGTACAGAAGACTATCTGGTGCATGAGTTTAAGATAAATAATTCGGATCTTTTGCATGTATTTGAAATTTCGTGTTATTAAATATTTTTCTCTTTGTTCTTCAGGTCATTTCCTCTTTGACTGCCTCTCTGAGGTTTGATGGTGCTCTGAATGTGGATGTGACTGAATTCCAGACCAACTTGGTGCCATACCCCAGAATCCACTTTATGCTTTCCTCTTATGCACCAGTCATCTCTGCTGAGAAGGCTTACCATGAACAACTCTCAGTGGCTGAAATCACCAACAGTGCATTTGAGCCCTCGTCTATGATGGCCAAGTGTGACCCTCGCCACGGCAAATACATGGCTTGCTGCCTCATGTACCGTGGTGATGTTGTGCCCAAGGATGTGAATGCTGCTGTTGCCACCATCAAGACCAAGCGCACCATTCAGTTTGTAGACTGGTGCCCTACCGGATTCAAGTGCGGTATCAACTACCAGCCACCCACTGTTGTCCCAGGAGGTGACCTCGCCAAGGTTCAGAGGGCTGTGTGCATGATCTCCAACTCGACCAGCGTTGCTGAGGTGTTCTCCAGAATTGACCACAAGTTTGACCTGATGTATGCCAAGCGTGCCTTTGTGCACTGGTATGTGGGTGAGGGTATGGAGGAAGGAGAGTTCTCTGAAGCCCGTGAGGATCTCGCTGCCCTTGAGAAGGATTATGAAGAAGTCGGTGCCGAGTCTGCCGAGGGTGAGGATGATGAAGGGGATGATTACTAAGAAGTCACAGATTGAAGTTTCAACTATCCTTTGTTGTTATGCTTTGTATGTCGTTTTCTGTCATGTGGTGATGATACCTGTAAGACTTGTGTGTTAATGGTTTTCATTCTATACGCAATGTGATGATATGGTTTAGACTCGCCGGATGTTTTTTTGCTATTCCCAGTTCTTGTTTATTATCTTCTTTTCTGAAACCAACCTCCACTCACCCGTGATTGGTCCACTTGTGAAGGCCAATTGTTGGCCTAGCAACTCCCATTGTCCAACAGGTGTGATCAAGCAAGCATATGTCAATGCTAGAGCCATTCTTGGTCTTTTAAAATTAACTTATTGGCATAAAGAATTGAAACGCTATAAAAAAACAAGAACAAAAAACCAAGAAAGAAAAGTGCGAGTGAGATTGTTATTGAATAAAAAATGACTAAAATGAAATGGGTTATTGTTGATTGTTTGGCTGTAAATTGGAATCAAATTCAGAACTAGAACTATATTTGGGTTTAGGTATTAGACTTGTAGTTGGGTACTTGCGTTTAGATGACTATGAAGGTGTCGAAGCAAAGAGAAGCTTTGCATGTACTAGAAGATGGCAAGGCTGAGATTGATCCGGTTTACTTGAGGGAGACCAACGGGAGAGAGAAAATGCCATTTGAACTCTGGTCTCACGTGTGAGATACAACTCCAGACTTTGATTTTGTTTATACTTTAAACCACAAGGAGGGGATGAGGAATTTGAACTCGGGTGTTGAGTGGAAAACACATCCTCTTTAGCCGACTTGACTAAGTCTATGTATATCACCACTCCAGACTACTTGGTATTTTACGCTCAAACCAAAAAATGGTTCAAGTTGGACTAGCAATATTCACAATGAGTCTTTTCTTTAATAAATTTGAAGGGAGCTTTTTACAAGGCACCCATTTAAGTTTAAATACTCACTATTTACTCATCTTTAAATCATTTTTTCAAATCTTTTATTACTCTTAAATAATGGGAGCCCAACAACAGCATCGACTTTCACATGATAACCTATGATATAAGCATAACCTTTGACACCTTAAAAAAAATAAAGGGTTAATTTCATTTTAGTAACTGAACTTTCAGCCACAAGACATGCTGGGAGCAGAGTTTTCAATTTTAACATTTAATTACTTCAGGTAAATATTGTACATAAAATGTGCAAAAAGAAACTGGATTCAGTACATATTAATGTTCGAGGCCTATTAGCCCCAGAACAACATCGCAATAAACAGAAGAGAAAGTTATTGATAAGTTTGAGATTTATACAGAGAAAGAATAAACAAGAGCCAATAAAATAGTTGACAGAAACCTGTATTTGGATTCTAAGTTATGTGAAAGACTTTGTGCTTCAATTTACACGAGGTGCTATTTGAGAAATCCTTTCATCTTCCAGAAGTTCATACGGATCAATGTATTGGGGTGGTGATATTGGCGAACTGCTTCCGTCGTGGATAAAAGTTGATCCAAAGTACTGCCCAACAACATTGGAGGATCAATATCTTACAGTTGATACAATATAAAGACTAGCATCCCCAAACACACCCACACACACACAAGCCAACACTTCCCTAAACAAGTGTCAAGAAACTTGAAAAAATATGCTTCACAGAACAATAAGAAAGAAAGAACAGAACTCTTAAGGTCAAAAGGTCACAAGATGTTCGGGAATCACTTCCATACGCAAGTTTTTTTAGTCATTATCATTATACAATATGAACCTTGCAAACTATTCTCTTAATAACTTTCCAACTCCTCTGAAGTATACACAGTTGAAATATGCCTTCCTATTTACAATAAGTAATGGTTTCGCCTAACATGCATCTAGCTTGAAGAAACTTCAATATCATATAAGCAGCAGTTCTTGACTATATACCAACCATGTTTCATGTATCAAACAGGTGCATAACATGTCAGACAATAACTTTTGTCTTACATCTTAACAGCTTAAACTTTTGAGAATAGCAGTAAACTAGAAAAGATTTAACATTAGTATCAAATGGAGATTCTAAGTTCGAATCCTTACACTTGTCAACCTCTCAATTTATATTGAATTCTACATGCTGGGCTCTTCAGTCGTAGGGAAAGGCCCCCTCTCATCCTAACAACTTAAGTTTTAGGGAATAATGGTAAACTAAAAAAAATTAACAATTCTGAAGTGACTGGCATTTGCCAACAATACACAGTGAGATGTGTCTGGATGGTGCAAACATGTATAAAATTATTAACCATCAGAAGGTCAAGGAAGAAAGCTTACCAAGTAGAGAGCAGAGAAGAGTGCTACAGTTATAAGTATTAATGGCCAAAACCCCAAGAAGAATGTCCCCCCAATTGTCAGCAAGAGTCTGGCCCGAGGGATTAGCCCCTAAAAACAGATGAAGAAGTTACTGATCATTTCCTGGGACTCTTGTGAGTGTATGGTCACATGCACAATGCAATTTAGGACCACTTGAACAAATAAGGGCAGTGAATTATGCTGAAGCTAAATATGAATTTTTGAAAGAGTAAAAACTGAACAACACTTGGTGCTACTTATCTCATGAACACATAAAAATGAATTCCATTTCATTAAAACTATTGAATTCATTTTAGGATCAACTAATCTAACACAGCCACTTCCAAGGAAAACTACGAGCAAATCATTTTATTAACCAATTATGAAATATAAGTGATTCAACCTCAAGGCCTTCACTGTTCAACTGCATGGAGCGCTCCCTTTGATTAGCTAGGCTTTTCTCAATTTCGGTTGAGACCGCATTTCTAGTTGAAAAACCTCTATCTTCTTTTCCCATCTCATCATTGGCTCCATACTCAATCCTCTCTTTTTCCTCAAGCAAAGAAGTGGGAGTCATACCCCTCCTCCTTAATTCCTTCATAAACAGTGACTCCGGAGGTTCTTCACCTGAAAGTTTGAAACATATGTTTAAACTGAGGAACATATGAATGCAACCATTCCCTTCGCATCATTTAAGAAAAGCAACTGACCCACTAAATTACTCCCAATTGGGGTTGTTTTTTGCCAAAAAATACCACAAAAATTTCCCATTTGTTCTTAATTCATAATAATTAGTTTTTCAATTTTAACTACCTAGCAATTAACTAACTTTTCCTAGTAAATGTTAAACTGATCACTGATTTTTCATTTATAAACATTAAGGCAACATAAACTTCTTATCACTATAAGAAAGAAAATCAAAATTGGCTCCTTCACTTTTCATACACAATAACAAAACCCATATTCAAAACCGCTCCCCCAATCTATCCATGCATGCTACTCAACCAAACCAAACAGCGGATTACTTCCAATTTCCAATTTTTCTTTCTGGTGGTTCAGAATTGGTCGCTACAGAAAACACTCATAAACAAGTCGGAATTAAACTCATAAAGCACAAATCTTTGGTTCATAAACATCCTAAATAAGAACCACAAAACAAAATTGAAATAAAAAAAAGAGAATTTGAAGAGCTTGCCATTGCTTTTGTTGTCGCCTTCTTGAGCTTTGCAGCAGACCCTTAATCTCCTTCTCAAGTAATATCCAGACCCCCGATAACTTGACAACCTGATAGAACTTTTCCTGGACTGGATTCCCGAGAAAACCCAGCTGGATTTTCCCTGAAAATTTGAGTGGGAAACGGGCATAGGGGAGAGAGAGGACTTCAACATTTGAAGAGAAGCCATCTCAATGAGAAAATAATTTCATTTCGTTGCCGATAGCTAAACCAAAAAAAAAGAACTGATTTTTCTTGAGAGCGAAAGCTTTGTTCTAGAGTAGAGTAGAGGTGAAGAAGCAAGTGGTGACAAGGGGTGCTGGTGTATTTTAGTGGCAGAAAGTTGTTGGTGCCTAACTTGCGCGGGAGATGGCGTGGGCTGCTTCTTGTGGCTGAAACTTGCGGTCAGAGAGAGAGACTGACATTATTCACTATTTTTTTACCCTTAAGCTATATGTGCACCAATCTTCTTGTATTCTCTCATTTCTTCATGACATGTGTCATTTTTTTTGTTATTTTCTTTAGACTTAAAGGGATGTATTCAATTAAGATTTTAAAAAAGTTTAAAATTTTGGATGTATTCAATTCATATTTCAATTGATATTAAAAAAATACATCAAAATTTACGTGTATTCAATTATGACTTTTTAAAAGTTAAACAAAATTTAGGTATATTCAAAAAGTAATTTATTTTGAAGGAATTAATAAGTTGTCCGATTTCGTTAGAAATTAAAGTGGTAAGTATAAATACAAAAGGCTCTGACAAATCTTATGTCAACCCTAAAAACTTCGAACGTACTCTACGCTTTCCAATCGTTGAACGTGTATGCTTGTCAAGTGGAGATAAAAAATCTTTTCTCTTTTCATATATGTATGATCTTTCATCGTATGTTTGAATATTTGTTCTTGCTGCACATCACCATATATCAATGAACGATAGCATATGTATCGATGTACATCATAATATGAACAGTATATGAACAGTTGCTGCTTGAATAGTTGTTGTTGTTGCCATCAGATATAGATGAACATCAACGTATTTGTTGCTGTACATCAAACAAGTTTTCTACGCTTTTTCAACTTTTCCTTTTCTTTTTTTTTAAGTCTCATATATAAGGTTTAGGATTACTGTTATTATTACTAGCCTCTCTGCACGCGCTTCTGCGCAGGAGAGAGGTTTTTTTAATAAAAAATTTTAATTTATTTTAGAATTAAAAAAGATAATGAATATTTGTGTTTCATAAAAATAGGACCCATTATCTGAATTTTCTTTTAATTTTAATTTTTTTAATACGAAAAATTGTGAATTTACCATATTATCCTCATTTAATTAATAATTTCAATTCTTAATGTTTGCATTAACCAAGGGCATTTTTTGGTATTTTGAATGTTTCACCATTTTCTGCCTTTTGCTTTATATATATAGATTATTTTTGGTTGCTGTTATTATTATTATTATTTTTTAATTGCTGTTAATATATATATATATATATTTTTTGGTTTCTGTACATTATATCATACTTCTTCATCGATCTATAGTCATTCTTTTTCTTGTTTTGTACAATATCTATATATATCTAGTCTATGCCAAAACAAAAAGGAAAAATTATCTTCATATATAAGTGAAGGAAAAACACCTTATAACCCATGGACCTCAAAAGAGAGATTCTTTTTCTTTTCATTAATGGTATTTTATTTTAATCTATATATTTATTTACAATGTTACATGTGCGCTTCAGTTTTTTTTGTTATTAATGGAGATGGAATAAGTAGATGCAGTACTATTGAAGGAAAAAATCGAGAAAGAAAAAGAAGAAGAGGAAATGGACGACGAAGAATTAGAGAGACATGATAAACAACCCCCACAAAAAAAAAAAAAAACCATTTTAGAACTCTAATAAGCTCTTTTAAAATCTATGATAAAACTTACTTAAACGGGTAATAACTCCGTTTAACTCTTTTAAAATCTTAATTGAATACACCTCCTTTAAAACAATGCCAAACAACCTACCTTTTGTTTTCCATATTTACCCTTATTTGATGTATTGACTTTACTTTAATTTATTAAATTTTTTACAGCTTTCTTAATACTTTGTAAAAAATTATTATATTCATTTATTAAATATTAAAAAATCAAAATAAAAAACCTATCTCAAGTCGTCCCCAGCACCTCCATCTTCCCCACCATCTCCTTAACGCCACCCATCCCCACCACACCCCACCCTACCATACCTTACCCTCTCCTCACCACCTCCCTATACTCTCTTCCTTCTCTCTCCCTCTTTTTCTCTCTTCCCTCAATCTCTCTTCAAATGAAACCAAGACCAAAGGCAGACCTAAGCCTAGAGGAACATTTATGAAATATTAAACAAGGTCTTATTATTATAGGTTTATTCCTATTCAAATAAATATTAGCCCATTGCACCAAATAAATATAGCCCACACATTCATTGTTTTTCTTTTTTTTAAATAAATTAATAATAGCCCAATCTAAATAAAGTAAACAATAGCTCAATCCTCTATTTAAAATAAGCTTACTCTGAAAGCATATAGGAAATAATAAACGTCAATCCAATCCAAACCTATATAAATTTGATTAGAAGCAAAACTCACGCTAAGGCTCTACCAACTTGAGCTATTCTAATCGTACTGATATTGGGCTACACCAACATAGAGCAAACATAAAAAAATTTCTTCTAGCCACCCAAAACACCATATTTGAACCTTGAGAGCCTAGAGGAAATAGTTTTCCTCCTCTGAAAAATTGTACCAACCTATCTTGAGTGGGTTGTTCAATCTTGCTATGTTTTTCTTTTAATATATATGTATATATATTCAATTTCCAATTTTAATTGTTGTTGTTAAGTTTTTATGATTTAGGGTTTGAGTGAAAACTTTTGGAGATTGTTAATATATGTTTTATTTTTGCAACTTGAATTATTAATTAGCATATATGATCTAGTATTTTTGGGGAATCAACTTATTGTATTCTTGTTGATGAAGCAAAAGATGCATATAATCAGTGGCGAGGCTATGCAAAGGGCAGGCTAGGTGCCTGGCCCAGCCTGCCCAACCCAAAATTTTTCAAAAAAAAAGAAGACCTATATGTGTTATAATCCCAGTCTAAAAATAAAAAGAATTAAAAACAAACCATACCCATATGTTGCCCGTCCATGTGGTTCCATCTTTTCTATCCTTCTCTTTGGCCATTAGACTACTTGTTTCTCTCTCTCTCTCTCTCTCTCTCTCTCTCTCTCTCTCTCTCTCTCTCGCTTTGTTACCAGACAGCAGCAGCAAGTTTCTCTCTTTTTTTTTTTGGGCCAAATTCTTCCTCTATTGGCTACATCTTCTATTATCTTGGGTGGGCAACTTGGCAACAACATCTTCTCCTCTCCTTTTGTCACCAACAAGGTATTATTCTCATTCTCTCCTTTGCTATATATCTTTAATTATAGTTTTAATTTAAAATTGAGTATTCTAGGGTTTAATTAGGGATGAATTATAATTTTGAGATTTTGTTGAAATTAATTAGGGCTTTGATTAGGGATGAATTATTCTAAAACTTTAATTTGAGATTTTGTTAAAATTGAGTATTCTAGGGTTTAATTATGGATGAATTATAATTTTTGGTTTGGTTTTGTTGAGATGCTATTATGAGAATTTGTTTGATTTTTTGTTGGTATATGTGATTTTTTTTTTTCTAATTCATAGGCTATCTTTTATTATGTCGGATCACAATCGGAATCCCAAGAGAATAAAGATGTTATAGATTGCATGTTGAGGGAGTTAAATGATAGATTTCAGGAGCAAACAGTTAAACTTCTTACCCTTAGCTCATCATTGGATCCTCATAATTCCTTCAAGTCATTTAATATTGAGCATATATGTAAACTTGCCGAGAAATTCTATCCTGCTGATTTCCTTCCACATGAGTTGAAAGCTTTAGAAACAGAGCTCATGTATTTTCAAAATGATATACATAGCCTTCCTTGCTTTAAGGAAACCACTACTCTTCCTCAGTTATGTCAACAATTGGTGGAAACAACTTTGGCAGGAAACTATGTTTTCCTTGATAGGTTGATTCGGTTGGTGTTGACCCTTCCTGTTTCTACAACAACAATAGAACAAACTTTCTCATGTATGAGAATTATTAAGAATCGACTTTGAAGCACCTTAGCTGATAAATTTCTTGCTGACTGTATGATCCTCCACATTGAGAGAGAGTTTGCAAATAATATCGATAATGCATTGATAATTGAGGAATTTAAGAGTTCCAAGCCTCGCAGTGTTAAATTTTAGATTTAAATAGTGTTCTTTTCTATTGCATTGCATTTACTTTTGGTTTTAGTTTTAGATTTTGTATTTGTTGAACTTTTATTTATGGATAGAGATGCATTTGAGGGTAAGGCTCATTATGTCCCCCATGACTAGATGTATCTTTTTATGTTTATTAATGAAATTCACTCGTACCGTCGAGTTTTGTATGTAAGTTTTGCCCAACCGGCTTTTTAATCCTGGAACCACTACTGCATCTAATAGAGAGCAAACGGTCATTGTTTTAAGATTTGTTGATAAGGATGGTTTTGTACGAGAACCTTTTTTTGAGATTGTTTGGTATTTATTTATATTTTGTACTTCTTTGTGTTATATTTGCTCGTAATATGGCTTTGTTTGATTTATAAAATTTTATTTGCATTTTTGTTTCAACAGAAAAAAGGCTTATAATATATCTCCTCTATAAAAAATAAAAAAAATTTAGCCTACTCCTATAAAAATTCATGGATCCACCATTGACCAAGACCCTACAAGTTTTGACTACGATAAGAACACCCTCAAGGCCATGGCAAGCATTGGCCATTATATTAAATTCCGGTTTGAGGACCATCACCAAGCACCACCAACAACAACCACCCATCCCAAATTTAAAAATCTCACCTTAATTGCAAACTTTAATATGAGAAATAAACAAAATGATTTTGATGGATTTTGATTTTGATTTTGATTTATTTATTTTTTTTGGGTGGGAGATGTCATGTTGTTTTGGGTGTGAAGGTCTGGCTCTCTCAAATGATGAGAATGAGGGTTGGATTTGGGGCTGCAAGTCTGTGATTATTTGAAGAGAGAGAAAGTTGTAAAAAAAATAATTGACTGAATTGAAGTAAACAATAAAGTCAATACATCAAATAAGGGTAATATATAGAAAACAAAAGGTAGATTGTTTTATATATTAATGGCATTGTTTCAAGTGCAAAGAAAATGACACATGTCATGAGGGAAAGAGAGAAAGTTCAAAAAAGAAGGTTACTAGCATTCCCCTATGAATAATGTTACTCTTACCATATTTTTATACCACATTCATATACCATCTTATGTAGCCGCTGAGGTGGACAGTCACATCAATTAAAATTATTTAATATTTTCTTTTCTTTTATGATTTATTCTAGTATTTATTTTTCTAATTGTTTTAATTAAAATACACTTCATTGATTTAATTGATGTGGCATAGAATATGGACATACCACATCATGTGGTATAAAAATGTGGGATAAAAATATAGTAAGTGTAGCATTACTCTTCCCCTATATTCACAAGCTTCAGACAATTCTAAGCCATCATTTGATGATTTTTAGAGAATGTCATGAATAAATTTAAAATATAATAACTAAGATGTGGAAAAAAAAAAATTAATGTTATATAAGAACAATAATAATGTATGTGGGAGACACATACATCATCATCATCATGTGAAACATGAGTTATATCAAATACGGACAAAGTGAGACAAATATGTAATAAGACTCATGTGTAAAGTAAATAACAAATAAGTGTCGTTATTTATGCCATATTTACTAATCACACTGTTTATTATCTTCTTAGCATAGGAGAATTTTTATATATATGAATTGAGAGGCAATCTGTAATGTGATCAGCAAATATCATGTAATTAGCATTATTGATCATTATTAATAATTGAATAAGAAAAGCGATTCTAATGTCAAAATTACGTTGTATTGTAATATGATAATGTATTCGCCTCACAAATACAAAAGAATCAAATCTAGGTTTGTGTTTCTAGCATTGTCACTTAAGCTAGAGCTAAGAGTGGTTTCAAGTTGTTAACTTAGATACTCTCCTCATAAGCCTTTTAATTCTAAAAATAAATTTTAAATTCGAGCTTTAACTTGCATTGAAGCTCCGAAAGAGAATGCATCTAAAAAAGAAAGACATTGTGGACTAGAAGCCAACACAGGCGGGAAATAATATCATTACTTTTGGCCTTTTCTAGTCACATGATATCATCTTACACGCCAAGGATTTCTTTCCTGTTTATTCCAGGAAAGTGGCAATATATGCGGTCCAACAATTCCTTGACTTTTAATGAAAATGACAAAAATGGGTCTGAATCTACAACAATGAACACTAATGCATTGTCAGTGATGGCCCCTCCTCAATCGTAAATAAATTCATGGGAGACTTTGGAAAAGCCCAAAGGAGAGAGAAAATTTTTAAAAGAAGCCAAAATGGACAAAATTGCCCTTATTTATTTTTTGATTTCCTAATGAATCCTTTACATTTGCATGTCTTTTGTTTGAAAGTTGAGAGGTTTTTCTGTCTTTTTTGAAAAAAACATTTCACAAAAGAGTTGAAAGAAGCTTATATTAAATGGGGAGGATATATAGGTCTGCGCGTATAGGCTAAGAGCCTCTCACAATGACTCAAGTTTTTGTTATGTTTTGCAAAATGGGTTGGAGTTGGATGTAAGCAAGAAATTTGAGATTCTTTCTTGCTGCAAAAGCAAGTATTACGATACGTTATAATCATCTTATGTTACCAGACAGCCTCGTAAGACAACGTATAAGTATGTGAAATCTGTAAAATGATTAGATTTCTTTAGACTTCAATACTTGGAAGCGAAAGCTAGCCGCGGGCTGAGATTACAGTCAAAACTATCCAAAGCATCTCCATAGAAAACCAAAGTAAATTTTGGAAGCTAACATTCTTCAAGAACTTGGGCTTCTTCTCAAGCTCCTTGCTAGACTGCATCAATCTTTGTCAAGGGCTCACCAGACTTAACAGCAATGTGGGAGGAGTGGCAGTCAAGAAATGGTGCTTGTCTATTTCTAATATGGTCAAGGTAGCTGATCAAGTTGATAACCTGAGATCGAGGAAAATGGATAATGAAAATGCATAACAGATTGTTTTAGAGGAACTGAGTTTTGATTTCATGTGGCGTCACGGTCATAGGTATAGCAGATGAGATGTTAGCATTTCTATATAACTTTTTACTTTTATTTTTATGTAACTTTGGGCGAAAAACTAATTGCTTTTAACCTCTCGAGCTACAACAAAACAACACAACACAGGCTTGTCTGCTCAACTCCTCCACTATCCTTGGAAGCAAAGCCTGGGCTCAGGGTGTGAAACCAGTCAAGACATCTAGAACCCAAAATAAGAATTGGCCGGCACAATTCTCTGAGGACTTGAGTTCCTTCTCAAGCTTCTTCTTACCAGACAGCCTATCAGTAATCTTTGTGAAGAAATCACCACACTTAACAGCAAGGTGGGAGGAATGGCAGTCAAGAAATGGAGCTTTTCTATTTCTAATCTGACGAAACTGGCTGATGTTGATGACCTGAGATCGATGTAATAAAAGGAAAATGAAATACATAATAGATTATTTTAGAGAAATTAATTTAGTTTTGATTTCATGCTTATCTGCAAAGTGATTAGGTTTCTTTAGACTTAAGACTTTGTAGCAACAAAGGATAAAGTAAACGAGTCCACAACAAAACACAGCTTCTTTGTCCGCTCAACTGCTCCTCCACTATCCTTTAAGCAAAGGCTAGTTGCTGGCTCTGATAATAGTCAAAAGTACCGTCCAGAAAACTTTGAAACAGAAAATTAATAAAGTTTCGTCAACCCCACCATTCTTCAGGGGCTTAGGCCCTCCTCAAGCTTCTTACCAGACACAGACAGCCTATCAATAACCTTTGTAAAAAGACCTCACCACACTTAACAGCAAGGTGGGAGATGTGGCAGTCAAGAACTGGAGAGTGTCTAAACAAAAGTTAGGATTTTCTTTTACTAAATACAAAATCCAAAGCTTGAAAACACAACCTAGGGTGCTAGTAAATTGCAGATACGTCTACTATAGTACTTCCATGGACTCAAAGATTCTATTATTACTTTGTCTTTTTTAATATATTACCTTGAACAAAAAAACAGTTCCTCCTAAGCAATGGTCTTCACCTGGATTGATTGGAACGCCATTGGAGTAGCACGAGAAGGAGTGACATCTGAGACTACCAAGACTGAATCTCCTTCTTTCACCAACCCCTTTGATTTTATGAGATGGATGGTGCTTGAGATGTTAGACTCCATATCATCTGATAGATCAACAAGAAGTGGAATAACTCCCCACTGCAAATTCAGAGACATACGGGTGCTTTCATCATTTGTGAAAGCGAATATGGGAGGGTTTGGTCTGTTGCGTGACAAGAGCGATGCCATGTGTCCATGCTTGGTGTACACAAAGATTGCATCCACAGCAAGGTTGTTAGCTGCACAGAGAGCGTACAGGTTGATTAAATGTTAGCTGACTTTCACAAGAAACTAATTGAGGAAAAGAGAGGATGTGGAAGAAAAGTAGAAGTACCCAGTTCAACAGCAGAATTGCATATCTGCTCAGCAATGCGATCAGGCAATGAGACTCCTAGTTGACGTGGAAGGAGAGACCCTTGTCGGTTTTCCTCACGACTCGATGATTCCATTCTACTGCTGGTCATTTGAAGAACAGAAAGAGCCTTTTGTCCAAATAATCCAATTGCTGATTCCCCAGCCAACATCAAGGCATCTGCATACTGTCGAACAGCTTCAGAAATATCTGCCACCTTTTGAGAAAGTAGTCATTATAAAGACTTTCCCACAGCAAATAACCCGAGAAAACAGGAAATCTTTTTCTTTGATTGGTTTTTCTCTCTTACTGCTCCACATGCTACAAAAATAATCATTATAATTAGAGTAGTTTTAGGAATATGCTATTAGTACCTCAGCACGTGTTGGAGTTGGATACTCAATCATTGACTCAAGAAATTGAGAAGCTACAATAACTGGCTTGTTTAGCTGCCTGCAAACTTTGGTGATTTCTTCTTGGACTGTTGGAATCTGTTCAAGTGGGATTTCAACTCCAAGGTCAACCCGAGCAACCATGATTCCATCAGAAGCCTCTATGATTTCTTCCAACTTCTGAAGGGATTCCAAGCTCTCAATCTTAGCCAAAACTCTTATGGATCTGCAAAAGGGAAATCTCAATTTTCATATTTTGAATTCCAAATTATTATAGGCTTAGTAGCTAGATAGGTTGATATAACTATGTGGCTCCTAAAAAGAATGGTAAGGATTATCTGGTTGAAAAGCTACAGAACTCATTTTGGCATGCCAGATGACTCTGGTAAAATGGAAAAGTAAAGTTACAGGCATTTCATTGTTGAATGATGATATTGCTGAAGCATGTAGAAGTTTCATAACAAAATTGGAAAACGAAAAAGCTAACCAGAGATATTGATACAGTTGAGCTCAGCCCTACCCTCACATGCACTTAGAGCCCAAATAAAGGTGCTGAATTTAGAGTGTAAACTTAAGCAAGTACGAAAGTGCTTTCAACCACATTATGCAAAAAACAACTTAAACAGATAATTTAATCTGGAAATTGCAAAGAATCCATCATATCATGCAAGGAAGAAAGTTTCCATGAAATATTGAACTATAACTGTCTACTTCCTTACGTGGCTGATTTGGTAGAGAGGTAATTCTTCAAATGCCTGACAGATTCAGCATCATTTACGAAGGACATGGCAATAAAATTGACGCCTTCAGAAATTCCAAATTCAATGTCAGACCAATCCTGTAGAACAGACAGAAATAAACATGAGCATGGAAAGGTATTATAAGAATGTATGTCAGTATAAGTATATAAATAAACAAATAAACAAACTTAAGAAGTCTTTCCCTCCTCCTAGTTAGTAGGTTCTGCAATAGTGCTAAGGTTTGAAGTTTAAGGATTTACATTCATTAATAGGCCAAAGAGTTTGAAAAACAAAATGCAAGAATATTTTATGGATCCTGACCTTGGTTGACAGAGTAGGGAGCTCATAGTTCCTCTCCACAAGCTTCCCATCTCTCCAAAAGCTGAATTTTGCTCGAGGCAGGAATAAACCGGGGTCTGTGCACTTACAACGCAGGTCACTTCGTAATTTTTCAATGACTTCAAATCGAGCCATTCCACCATCAATAACAAGTTCATCACCCACTTTGATACCTGCAAACAATTCACTTGCAAGCCTCAATGAAAAATTCATCCACTACTACGATAAAACCTGCCGGTTATACAATTTGCAATAAAGTCACTACCTTCTGAGAAACCTTCATATTTGGCTTGCACCGTGAATGGAACAGAACCATCAAATTTTTCATTGGTAAATAGCCAGATTGAATCCTCCTGATATTGCAAGAAAAAGAAAAACAAGTCCATCAAATTGACTTCTTTTTATTCTGCATTTCCTTCTGATGACAGATCATGCATCATTCTGAGCAAAAATAAAAGGCCTAACTCTCCTACCTAAGAAGCAAAACCAATTAACCAGTGGGGTTCAGTTAATTTTTACCTGAACTTTAAGAGAAGATGGAGCTCCATGATCAACAACATGAATCTGACTGCCTTCAGTATCAATCATGACCGAGACAGAAAACCCCTTTTCCTCATTCAACTTCTTGATTTTCCTAATCACATCGCGGTGCCACTCCCGCGTGTTATGGCACATATTGAGCCTAGCCACATTCATCCCTCCCAAAACCAGTTTCTCCAAATCCTCCAAAGAAGAACAAGCTGGCCCAATTGTGCACACAAGCTTGGTCTTCCTCAACCCCAAAAACCCCTTCTCCCTCAACTCCCTCTCTGACACCGCATCGAGCTCCAAAGTCCTCTCCAAACTTCTCAGATTTCTCACTCTCTCTGATTCCTCCAAACCCACTTGCACTGCCTGCACTCCAGCCCCAACCTTACCCTTGAGTTTCTTTCCAATACAAGACACCCCATGATGCAAAACTGGTACCCCAAAAACTTGTTTCTCTAAATTAACTCTTGGGTTCTTAGATTTGATATGAAAACATGTATGAATCGAATGGCCAGCCACCGCCATGGATTCCATAAAAAGATTGAACTTGAACTTTTTGATCAATATCAGAAAGACCAAGATGAAAAAAAAAGAGGGTAATCTTTCTCACTAATAGAATACAGGGTTACGAACAAACCGATTTCTTCGATGAATAATGCTGCTTCTTGGATCGAAAACTCCGTCCAGATTTGGACTTTGTTCGGAGTTTACAAGAAGAAGAGGAGGCAGAGAGGGGTTGAGTGACAGAGTGAAAGAATATTCGTCAAAAAAGAGAAGAACATGGACCAAAAGGAAACAAATTTACAAAAGAAAAAGGAGAGCAGGTTTTAGATTTTTCGGCATTAAATATTTTGAACACTGGTGCATTCGAAAAGGGGCGGTAGTAGGTGTCCAAATTTAACGGTCAACTACCCTTTGCCGGTATGGTAGGGCCGGCAGTGTAACTGGATCCATTTGCGGCACGTGAGTTTTAAGACCTGTACGGATTTGCAAGCAACAGCTGTATTGTCACAGATGGTCCCAAAGCGCAGCCTAATCAAAACCCTTCTTGGATTTTGGAGATCTAAAATCCATTTCCTTCATTTTTTATTACCCAAAAAAACAATTGAAAATGGATAATCAGAGCCCACCAAACTGAAGGGCCTCAAATGAAAGGGTTTTCTTTTTTTATGTATAAATGTGGACCCAAATGATTGTAAGCTAAAGGGTCCATCTGACAAACAATCAACTCAGTCAGACCAATCTTTGTTTAGCTTTATAACCCAATTTTAAATGTAAATTCAATTGCAAATCCAGGTGGAAATTTGAAAGAAAAATGCCCAAATATACTTAAGATGGATTGAGGCTGGCAGCTCAAGGCTTAGAGCTTTTTGATAAGAGGCGGTTGTGTTGAGTTTGGTGTTGAAACTTGAAGGGGTCGTTTGGTACGGCGGACTGTCATAGGCTGGACTAAATTCTGGAACTGTCTTGGATTAGCTCAAATTGGCCTAAGCTGGATTGAGTACTGGTCTGCGTTTGGTGATGCGTTGGACTAAGAAGCTGGATTGTAAAAATAGTAAAAACCTATGTTTGGTACTGTGTTGAACTAAAAAAATTATTTAAATATTTAAAATTAATTAGGAATTTTGACCTAAAACTAAATAAATACTGCAAAGAAAACGAGATATGTATAATTTATTATATATAAAAAAATTTAAAATATTTTTTAAAGACTAAAACTATCTTTATCTTTGTTCTTTTTTCTATTTTTTCTTTCTTTCTTCCTTTTCTCTCCTTCTCTTTTCTTCTTCCTTCCCAGCCCTGTTTCTTTTTTCTCTTTTCTCTCTCCCCCCCCCCCCCCCCCCCCCCCCCCCGATCTCTCTCTGGTTCTCTCTCTTTTTTTCTCCAATATTGACACAACATTGGTATCCATTTTTTTTTCTATATCCCCCTCCCAAACCTTTCTCTGCTTCCCTCTCATTTTCTCTCTATTCTTCCCCCTCCCCCCTCCCTTTTTTTTTATTTTTTTATTACAGAGGGGGTAAACGCCCTAAAACAAAAATAATTAAATATAACAAGGGGAGGTCTGGCAGGACCTTGAGCATCAACATCTAAAATGGCTCTAAGGAAGGCAGGAGTTTCTTCAAAAACATCGAGGCCATGATTAAACTTGTGATTGGCAGCCAAGGTCTCTTGTTCCCTTTGAAGTCACAGATCCTCATCTTCTTCGAAGTCACAAATCTCCATTTGGTTTCACTGAGCCACGATCGATGGTTGGTAATTTTTCGAAAGGTTCAATTGGGTTGTGGTTCCACTGGGTTTGATTTGGTGGTGGTTGATTCAAGTGGTTGAGTTTGAATTGGTGGTGGTTGGTGTGACTGGGTTTATGGTGGTGATAATTCTAGGTGAAGAAGAAGAAGAAATTGATTCTTGAAGCTTGGATATGGATTTGGTCTTGCGATTGGATTAGTCGGACTTGCGCATCAAAATAGCACGCTCGCTATTTTGCGAACTGCATTTCAGCCTCTCTGTGTAAGGAGAGCGAGTGAGGAAGTTTTTTAACTGTTGGACTCCACAATGGGCTTCAAGGCTTATTTAGCATAGTCCAGTCTAGTGAGGCATACCAAACACACCCGAAAGGGCTTGAAAGGGGGTTTGCGTATTGAGTTAGTGGTAAATTATGAGAAGCAGTGATTATTGCTTTTTTTTATTTATATACAAGAGATAATCTAAATGAGTGTATCATACGGGAAAGTAAATCGAACTCGGGCACAAAAGACGGGCACCACACTACCTTAATCAACTAGCTTAACTTATACAGAGTAATAGGGGAATGGGATTCTCTTTAGGGTAAGCAACAATCTACCGATTGGCCACATTTTTCTTATTTTTTGGGTTTTGTATAGAATGTGGTATCAACCTTTGAACCCAAGACCACTAGGAGTTAGTGCAAGCGCACTTAACCACGAGGGCAGGTAGAAGGCGACCACATTTTTCTTTCATTGTCTTGTTATTTTGATTAATGGTGAAGATGATATTCGAATTTTGGATCTCTTCCAACATTAAGAAAAGACGTATCACTAGATCAAAAGATAAGTTTGTTTTTCATTCTCTTGCTATTAGATTGGGATTACGCCATGTCTTTCACATGTATCACATTCGCAAGTGAAATGAATTATGCTATGTTCTTTAATTGAAATATTATCGGGTTGATGTCATGGCTCGTATCTGTTTCAGGAATAAAGTCATGCTAAATTTAGCAAATCTCCAGCTCAAAGATTGCCAATTTTCCATAAACTGAATGGGGCATTAAATTCTATGTTCCCTTAGCTAGGGAGAGGGACAATATCAAAATCACTTTTCAACCAAATTCTATATGTGTTATTGTAGCTAGTTATATACCCAAAATCACCATTTGTCACTCCCATATTCAGTAATTCCAGCTGATATCCACACTTGGGGAATCAAAATGTTATGTTCTTTTAGCTAGAGATATTGAACACTCTTTTCCACTTGCCAAATCATTCCATATAGTGTGCTTCCTCTACCTCTTGTGAATAACAATCTTTTTAAAGATCAATTATTTGTGATTCTCTTTTGTATGTGTCATGCATGTGTTTGAATGAACATTGGTTATGAAGGGACGTCAAAGAAAACGCGTTCACACCACATATATATGTCCAAACAAACATGAAATTTAAAACTTGCAAGGCACATGGAATTGTGTTGCTTTCATGATTCAAGAGTTAGGTTGTTTGGGCTACATTGGGGAACCCCATTGTTTGTTATGTCCTTCCTAAATGTGAGATTTACACGTGATTTATAAGTAGGAAACTATTAGGAGTAAGATATGGCTTTTGATGCAAGTAAACGACTCAAAGCAAAAGAAATAGTTGTGGGAGCCAAACTAAAACTAAAGCATCTCTCTAGACTTTTCATACAAATTGCGCAAGTATTTTCAAAGCATATTGGCTTCAATGTGGGACAAACACTCTCAACACGCCCCCGCACGTGTGGCGAACTTTCAAGGACATGATCAACTCCATGTTGAATAGTTCAGGGCTTCCACACAATCTGTGGGGTGAAGCCTTATTTACTGCAAATACAATCTTGAACAAAATTCCACATAAGAAGACTAATAAGCCTCCTTATGAAGTGTGGAAAGGTAGAATTCCTACATATAAAACCCTCAAAGTGTGGGGTTGCCTTGCAAAAGTTCAAGTACCCTTGCCAAAACGAGTTAAACTTGGACCAAAAACAGTAGATTGTGCATTCATTGGTTTTGCAAATAATAGTGCAGCCTATAGGTTCTTAGTGGTTAAATCAGAAATTCCTGATATTCATGTTAATACTATCATAGAATCTGTAGATGCAGAATTTTTTGAACATATTTATCCCTACAAAGAAAATAGGTCCTGTCCAACTAGAAAAAGATCACTTGAACCAACTCAAAGTGACATTCCTTCTTCATCAGGGGTTCATGAGAATGAAATGGAACCAAGAAGAGGAAGTAGAACGAAAATCCCAAGAAACTTTGGACCTGATTTTCTCACCTTCTTGTCAGAAGCTGAACCACAACATACAAGGAAGCGATGACTTCAAGTG